>NC_091195.1:10859040-10894929 GCF_040958095.1 Procambarus clarkii | reverse complement strand
AAGGGTAGTGGTGCAGAGGAGGAAAAGGGAAGTGGTGCAGAGGAGGAGGAGGGTAGAGGTGCAGAAGAGAAGGGTAGTGGTGCAGAGGAGGAGGGTAGTGGTGCAGAGGAGGAGGAGAAGGGCAGTGGTGCAGAGGAGGAGGAGGGTTGTGGTGCAGAAGAGGAGGAGGGTAGTGGTACAGAGGAGGAGGAAGGTAGTGGTACTGAGGAGGAGAGTAATGGTGCAGAGGAGGAGGAGGGTGGTGGTGCAGAGGAGGAGGAGGGTAGTGGTGCAGAGGAAGAAGAGGGTACTGGTGCAGAGGAGGAGCGTAGTGGTGCAAAGGAGGAGGAGGGTAGTGGTGCAGAGGAGGAGGAGGGTAATAGTGCAGAGGAGGAGGAGGGTAGTGGTGAAGAGGAGGATGGTAGTGGTGCAGAGGAGGAGGAGGTAGTGGTGCAGAGGAGGAGGAGGGTAGAGGTGCAGAAGAGAAGGGTAGTTGTGCAGAGGAGGAAGGTAGTGGTGCAGAGGAGGAGGAGAAGGGTAGTGGTGCAGAGGAGGAGGAGGGTAGTGGTACAGAGGAGGAGGAGGGTAGAGGTACAGAGGAGGAGAGTAGTGGTGCAGAGGAGGAGGAGGGTGGTGGTGCAGAGGAGGAGGAGGGTAGTGGTGCAGAGGAGGAGGAGAAGGGTAGTGGTGCAGAGGAGGAGGAGAAATGTAGTGGTGCAGAGGAGAAAAAGGGAAGTGGTGCAGAGGAGGAGGAGGGTAGAGGTGCAGAAGAGAAGGGTAGTGGTGCAGAGGAGGAGGGTAGTGGTGCAGAGGAGGAGGAGAAGGGTAGTGGTGCAGAGGAGGAGGAGGGTGGTGGTGTAGAGGAGGAGGAGGGTAGTGGTACAGAGGAGGAGGAGGGTAGTGGTACAGAGGAGGAGAGTAGTGGTGCAGAGGAGGAGGAGGGCGGTGGTGCAGAGGAGGAGGAGGGTAGTGGTGCAGAGGAGGAAGAGGGTAGTGGTGCAGAGGAGGAGCTTAGTGGTGCAAAGGAGGAGGAGGGTAGTGGTGCAGAGGAGGAGGAGGGTAATGGTGCAGAGGAGGAGGAGGGTAGTGGTGAAGAGGAGGAGGGGGGTAGTGGTGCAGAGGAGGAAAAGGGTAGTGGTGTAGAGGAGGAGGAGGGTAGTGGTGCAGAGGAGGAGGGTAGTGGTGCAGAGATGGAGGAGGGTAGTGGTGCAGAGGAGGAGGAGGCTAGTGCTGCAGAGGAGGAGGAGGGTAATAGTGCAGAGGAGGAGGAGGGTAGTGGTGAAGAGGAGGAGGGTAGTGGTGCAGAGGAGGAGGAGGTAGTGGTGCAGAGGAGGAGGAGGGTAGAGGTGCAGAAGAGAAGGGTAGTTGTGCAGAGGAGGAAGGTAGTGGTGCAGAGGAGGAGGAGAAGGGTAGTGGTGCAGAGGAGGAGGAGGGTAGTGGTACAGAGGAGGAGGAGGGTAGAGGTACAGAGGAGGAGAGTAGTGGTGCAGAGGAGGAGGAGGGTGGTGGTGCAGAGGAGGAGGAGGGTAGTGGTGCAGAGGAGGAGGAGAAGGGTAGTGGTGCAGAGGAGGAGGAGAAGGGTAGTGGTGCAGAGGAGAAAAAGGGAAGTGGTGCAGAGGAGGAGGAGGGTAGAGGTGCAGAAGAGAAGGGTAGTGGTGCAGAGGAGGAGGGTAGTGGTGCAGAGGAGGAGGAGAAGGGTAGTGGTGCAGAGGAGGAGGAGGGTGGTGGTGTAGAGGAGGAGGAGGGTAGTGGTACAGAGGAGGAGGAGGGTAGTGGTATAGAGGAGGAGAGTAGTGGTGCAGAGGAGGAGGAGGGTGGTGGTGCAGAGGAGGAGGAGGGTAGTGGTGCAGAGGAGGAAGAGGGTAGTGGTGCAGAGGAGGAGCTTAGTGGTGCAAAGGAGGAGGAGGGTAGTGGTGCAGAGGAGGAGGAGGGTAATGGTGCAGAGGAGGACGAGGGTAGTGGTGAAGAGGAGGAAGGGGGTAGTGGTGCAGAGGAGGAAAGGGTAGTGGTGTAGAGGAGGAGGGTAGTGGTGCAGAGGAGGAGGGTAGTTGTGCAGAGTTGGAGGAGGGTAGTGGTGCAGAGGAGGAGGAGGCTAGTGCTGCAGAGGAGGAGGAGGGTAGTGGTGCAGAAGAGGAGGGCTGTGGTGCAGAGGAGGAGGAGGGTAGTGGTGCAGAGGAGGAGGAGGGTAGTGGTGCAGAGGAGGAGGGTAGTGGTGCAGAGGAGGAGGAGGGTAGTGGTGCAGAGGAGGAGGAGGGTAGTGATGCGGAGGAGGAGGAGGGTAGTGGTGCAGAAGAGGAGGGTGGTGGTGCAGAGGAGGAGGAGGGTAGTGACGCAGAGGAGGAGGAGGGTAGTCATGCAGAGGAGGAGGAGGGTAGTGGTGCAGAAGAGGAGGGTGGTGGTGCAGAGGAGGAGGAGGGTAGTGGTGCAGAGGAGGAGGAGGGTGGTGGTGCAGAGGAGGAGGAGGGTAGTGGTACAGAGGAGGAGGAGGGTAGTGGTACAGAGAAGGAGAGTAGTGGTGCAGAGGAGGGGGAGGGTGGTGGTGCAGAGGAGGAGGAGGGTAGTGGTGCAGAGGAGGAAGAGGGTAGTTGTGCAGAGGAGGAGCGTAGTGGTGCAAAGGAGGAGGAAGGTAGTGGTGCAGAGGAGGAGGAGGGTAATGGTGCAGAGGAGGAGGAGGGAAGTGGTGAAGAGCAGGAGGGGGGTAGTGGTGCAGAGGAGGAAAAGGGTAGTGGTGCAGATTAGGAGGAGGGAAGTGATGAAGGGGAGGAGGAGGGTAGTGGTGCAGAGGAGGAGGAGGGTAGTGGTGCAGAGGAGGAGGAGGGTAGTGGTGCAGAAGAGGAGGGTAGTGGTGTAGAGTAGGAGGAGGATAGTGGTGCAGAGGAGGAGGGGGGTAGTGGTGCAGTGGAGGAGGGTAGTGGTGCAGAGGAGGAGGAGGGTAGTGGTGCAGAGGATTAGGGTAGTGGTGCAGAGGAGGAGGGTAGTGGTGCAGAGGAAGAGGAGGATAGTGGTGCAGAGGAGGATGAGGGTAGTGGTGCAGTGCAGGAGGAGGGTAGTGGTGTACAGGAGGAGGAGGGTAGTGGTGCAGAGGAGGAGGAGGAGGAGGGCAGTGGTGTACAGAGGAGGAGGGTAGTGGTGCAGAGGAAAAGGGTAGTGAGGCAGAGGAGGAGGGTAGTGGTGCAGAGGAGGAGGAGGGTAGTGGTGCAGAGGAGGAGGAGGGTAGTGGTGCAGAGGAGGAGGGTAGTGGTGCAGAGGAGGAGGGTAGTGATGCAGAGGAGGAGGGTAGTGGTACAGAGGAGGAGGGTAGTGGTGCAGAAGAGGAGGGTAGTGGTGAGGAGGAGGAGGAGGGTATTGATGGAGAGGAGGAAGAGGGTAGTAGTGCAGAGGAGGAGGGTAGTGGTGCAAAGGTGAAGGAGGGTAGTGGTGCAGAGGAGGAGGGTAGTGGTGCAGAGGAGGAAAAGGGTAGTTGTGCAGAGGAAAAGGAGGGCAGTGGTGCAGAGGAGGAGAAGGTTAGTGGTGCAGAGGAGGAGGGTAGTGGTGCAGAGAAGGAGGAGGAGGAGGGTAGACGTGCAGAGGAGGAGGAGGGTAGACGTGCAGAGGAGGAGGAGGGTAGTGGTGCAAAGGAGGAGGAGGGTAGTGGTGCAGAGGAGGAGGAGAAGGGTAGTGGTGCAGAGCAGGAGGAGAAGGATAGTGGTGCAGAGGAGGAAAAGGGAAGTGGTGCAGAGGAGGAGGAGGGTAGAGGTGCAGAAGAGAAGGGTAGTGGTGCAGAGGAGGAGGGTAGTGGTGCAGAGGAGGAGGAGAAGGGCAGTGGTGCAGAGGAGGAGGAGGGTGGTGGTGCAGAAGAGGAGGAGGGTAGTGGTACAGAGGAGGAGGAAGGTAGTGGTACAGAGGAGGAGAGTAATGGTGCAGAGGAGGAGGAGGGTGGTGGTGCAGAGGAGGAGGAGGGTAGTGGTGCAGAGGAAGAAGAGGGTAGTGGTGCAGAGGAGGAGCGTAGTGGTGCAAAGGAGGAGGAGGGTAGTGGTGCAGAGGAGGAGGAGGGTAATAGTGCAGAGGAGGAGGAGGGTAGTGGTGAAGAGGAGGAGGGTAGTGGTGCAGAGGAGGAGGAGGTAGTGGTGCAGAGGAGGAGGAGGGTAGAGGTGCAGAAGAGAAGGGTAGTTGTGCAGAGGAGGAAGGTAGTGGTGCAGAGGAGGAGGAGAAGGGTAGTGGTGCAGAGGAGGAGGAGGGTAGTGGTACAGAGGAGGAGGAGGGTAGAGGTACAGAGGAGGAGAGTAGTGGTGCAGAGGAGGAGGAGGGTGGTGGTGCAGAGGAGGAGGAGGGTAGTGGTGCAGAGGAGGAGGAGAAGGGTAGTGGTGCAGAGGAGGAGGAGAAATGTAGTGGTGCAGAGGAGAAAAAGGGAAGTGGTGCAGAGGAGGAGGAGGGTAGAGGTGCAGAAGAGAAGGGTAGTGGTGCAGAGGAGGAGGGTAGTGGTGCAGAGGAGGAGGAGAAGGGTAGTGGTGCAGAGGAGGAGGAGGGTGGTGGTGTAGAGGAGGAGGAGGGTAGTGGTACAGAGGAGGAGGAGGGTAGTGGTACAGAGGAGGAGAGTAGTGGTGCAGAGGAGGAGGAGGGCGGTGGTGCAGAGGAGGAGGAGGGTAGTGGTGCAGAGGAGGAAGAGGGTAGTGGTGCAGAGGAGGAGCTTAGTGGTGCAAAGGAGGAGGAGGGTAGTGGTGCAGAGGAGGAGGAGGGTAATGGTGCAGAGGAGGAGGAGGGTAGTGGTGAAGAGGAGGAGGGGGGTAGTGGTGCAGAGGAGGAAAAGGGTAGTGGTGTAGAGGAGGAGGAGGGTAGTGGTGCAGAGGAGGAGGGTAGTGGTGCAGAGATGGAGGAGGGTAGTGGTGCAGAGGAGGAGGAGGCTAGTGCTGCAGAGGAGGAGGAGGGTAATAGTGCAGAGGAGGAGGAGGGTAGTGGTGAAGAGGAGGAGGGTAGTGGTGCAGAGGAGGAGGAGGTAGTGGTGCAGAGGAGGAGGAGGGTAGAGGTGCAGAAGAGAAGGGTAGTTGTGCAGAGGAGGAAGGTAGTGGTGCAGAGGAGGAGGAGAAGGGTAGTGGTGCAGAGGAGGAGGAGGGTAGTGGTACAGAGGAGGAGGAGGGTAGAGGTACAGAGGAGGAGAGTAGTGGTGCAGAGGAGGAGGAGGGTGGTGGTGCAGAGGAGGAGGAGGGTAGTGGTGCAGAGGAGGAGGAGAAGGGTAGTGGTGCAGAGGAGGAGGAGAAGGGTAGTGGTGCAGAGGAGAAAAAGGGAAGTGGTGCAGAGGAGGAGGAGGGTAGAGGTGCAGAAGAGAAGGGTAGTGGTGCAGAGGAGGAGGGTAGTGGTGCAGAGGAGGAGGAGAAGGGTAGTGGTGCAGAGGAGGAGGAGGGTGGTGGTGTAGAGGAGGAGGAGGGTAGTGGTACAGAGGAGGAGGAGGGTAGTGGTATAGAGGAGGAGAGTAGTGGTGCAGAGGAGGAGGAGGGTGGTGGTGCAGAGGAGGAGGAGGGTAGTGGTGCAGAGGAGGAAGAGGGTAGTGGTGCAGATTAGGAGCTTAGTGGTGCAAAGGAGGAGGAGGGTAGTGGTGCAGAGGAGGAGGAGGGTAATGGTGCAGAGGAGGAGGAGGGTAGTGGTGAAGAGGAGGAGGGGGTAGTGGTGCAGAGGAGGAAAAGGGTAGTGGTGTAGAGGAGGAGGGTAGTGGTGCAGAGGAGGAGGGTAGTTGTGCAGAGTTGGAGGAGGGTAGTGGTGCAGAGGAGGAGGAGGCTAGTGCTGCAGAGGAGGAGGAGGGTAGTGGTGCAGAAGAGGAGGGCTGTGGTGCAGAGGAGTAGGAGGGTAGTGGTGCAGAGGAGGAGGAGGATAGTGGTGCAGAGGAGGAGGGTAGTGGTGCAGAGGAGGAGGAGGGTAGTGGTGCAGAGGAGGAGGAGGGTAGTGATGCGGAGGAGGAGGAGGGTAGTGGTGCAGAAGAGGAGGGTGGTGGTGCAGAGGAGGAGGAGGGTAGTGACGCAGAGGAGGAGGAGGGTAGTCATGCAGAGGAGGAGGAGGGTAGTGGTGCAGAAGAGGAGGGTGGTGGTGCAGAGGAGGAGGAGGGTAGTGGTGCAGAGGAGGAGGAGGGTGGTGGTGCAGAGGAGGAGGAGGGTAGTGGTACAGAGGAGGAGGAGGGTAGTGGTACAGAGAAGGAGAGTAGTGGTGCAGAGGAGGGGGAGGGTGGTGGTGCAGAGGAGGAGGAGGGTAGTGGTGCAGAGGAGGAAGAGGGTAGTTGTGCAGAGGAGGAGCGTAGTGGTGCAAAGGAGGAGGAAGGTAGTGGTGCAGAGGAGGAGGAGGGTAATGGTGCAGAGGAGGAGGAGGGAAGTGGTGAAGAGGAGGAGGGGGGTAGTGGTGCAGAGGAGGAAAAGGGTAGTGGTGCAGATTAGGAGGAGGGAAGTGATGAAGGGGAGGAGGAGGGTAGTGGTGCAGAGGAGGAGGAGGGTAGTGGTGCAGAGGAGGAGGAGGGTAGTGGTGCAGAAGAGGAGGGTAGTGGTGTAGAGTAGGAGGAGGATAGTGGTGCAGAGGAGGAGGGGGGTAGTGGTGCAGTGGAGGAGGGTAGTGGTGCAGAGGAGGAGGAGGGTAGTGGTGCAGAGGATTAGGGTAGTGGTGCAGAGGAGGAGGGTAGTGGTGCAGAGGAAGAGGAGGATAGTGGTGCAGAGGAGGATGAGGGTAGTGGTGCATTGCAGGAGGAGGGTAGTGGTGTACAGGAGGAGGAGGGTAGTGGTGCAGAGGAGGAGGAGGAGGAGGGCAGTGGTGTACAGAGGAGGAGGGTAGTGGTGCAGAGGAAAAGGGTAGTGAGGCAGAGGAGGAGGGTAGTGGTGCAGAGGAGGAGGAGGGTAGTGGTGCAGAGGAGGAGGAGGGTAGTGGTGCAGAGGAGGAGGGTAGTGGTGCAGAGGAGGAGGGTAGTGATGCAGAGGAGGAGGGTAGTGGTACAGAGGAGGAGGGTAGTGGTGCAGAAGAGGAGGGTAGTGGTGAGGAGGAGGAGGAGGGTATTGATGGAGAGGAGGAAGAGGGTAGTAGTGCAGAGGAGGAGGGTAGTGGTGCAAAGGTGAAGGAGGGTAGTGGTGCAGAGGAGGAGGGTAGTGGTGCAGAGGAGGAAAAGGGTAGTTGTGCAGAGGAAAAGGAGGGCAGTGGTGCAGAGGAGGAGAAGGTTAGTGGTGCAGAGGAGGAGGGTAGTGGTGCAGAGAAGGAGGAGGAGGAGGGTAGACGTGCAGAGGAGGAGGAGGGTAGACGTGCAGAGTAGGAGGAGGGTAGTGGTGCAAAGGAGGAGGAGGGTAGTGGTGCAGAGGAGGAGGAGAAGGGTAGTGGTGCAGAGCAGGAGGAGAAGGATAGTGGTGCAGAGGAGGAAAAGGGAAGTGGTGCAGAGGAGGAGGAGGGTAGAGGTGCAGAAGAGAAGGGTAGTGGTGCAGAGGAGGAGGGTAGTGGTGCAGAGGAGGAGGAGAAGGGCAGTGGTGCAGAGGAGGAGGAGGGTGGTGGTGCAGAAGAGGAGGAGGGTAGTGGTACAGAGGAGGAGGAAGGTAGTGGTACAGAGGAGGAGAGTAATGGTGCAGAGGAGGAGGAGGGTGGTGGTGCAGAGGAGGAGGAGGGTAGTGGTGCAGAGGAAGAAGAGGGTAGTGGTGCAGAGGAGGAGCGTAGTGGTGCAAAGGAGGAGGAGGGTAGTGGTGCAGAGGAGGAGGAGGGTAATAGTGCAGAGGAGGAGGAGGGTAGTGGTGAAGAGGAGGAGGGTAGTGGTGCAGAGGAGGAGGAGGTAGTGGTGCAGAGGAGGAGGAGGGTAGAGGTGCAGAAGAGAAGGGTAGTTGTGCAGAGGAGGAAGGTATTGGTGCAGAGGAGGAGGAGAAGGGTAGTGGTGCAGAGGAGGAGGAGGGTAGTGGTACAGAGGAGGAGGAGGGTAGAGGTACAGAGGAGGAGAGTAGTGGTGCAGAGGAGGAGGAGGGTGGTGGTGCAGAGGCAACCCGTTCTCACACAAGACAGCACATATATGACTTAATGCTTAAAGTCAATATGTTGAATATGAATTAGTAAATATGTGATATATTCCCAGTTACTTTTTTTTCCAAGGCCCAAACTCTTCCTCACGTACCAACTTGCGTCTCACAGTACCCGTCCGTCAACCTAGATAGCAGAATAGTCGTGATTGGTTCAATTATAAGGAAAATTGTACTTTTCAGGTCCCACATGGGTTGTGAAATTTACCTACTATTGTCCATGCTCTTAGAATATTATAGATCAGCTACTTCCTATTGACGGTTCGTAGTTTTGTTTTGAGAAATATTAGTTGTTCTTAGTAAATTATAATAAGCACTAAAAATTATTACATAGAATAACAGTCCTTCACCAATCAATATTATATACCATAGTTGGTGCTTTATAAATCTTTAAAGGATGTTTTGTAGGAACGCTAACAGAAAACGATGGTTCATTGGAATGTCTATAGGGTAAACTACTCTAAACAGGATGGTATTGTGTCTACTATACCAACTACAGGATCGGTATATTGTCCACTACCACCCGTTAGGTGAGTAAGGGGTGCAATACCACCCACAGGATGGGTATGAGGGTCACATCCACCCAGAGGATGAGTATCGGGATCACATCCACCCACAGGAAGGGTATGGGGTCCAATACCACCCACAGGATGAGTATGGCGTCCACTACAACCCACAGGATGGGTATGGGGCTCCAACCACCCATAGAATGGGTATGGGGCTCCAACCACCCATAAAATGGGTATGGGGTCCAATAACACCCACTGGATGTGTATATGGCGTCCATTGCCGCGCGTCGAGCTCGAAAACCGCAGCATTCATCTCAGACCCATGCCTATTTCACTCAGATTCCTTAATAAACGTAAAAGTTTTATATGTCACAAGAAAGATAGAAATATAAGCTTCATTCTAAATACCTTACCATGGGCATATTTAAATTTAAACCGAAGATACGTGTACTTTTATAATAGCCGAGCTCCGACCCCGGACAGATCGATCGACCGAGCAACTCTCTCTCAGAACAATGTTTATTTCACGTGAATTTGTTAGTAAACATATATGTTTTATATGTCTCAAGAAAGACAGACATATAAGCTTCACTTTAAACACTTTACTATAGACATATTTAAATTTCTAATGAAGATTATTGTATTTTAAAAATTACGGAGCTCCCACCCCGTACAGACTGAACGACAGAGCAACTCTCTCTCAGATCAATGTTTATTTCACGTAAATTCGTTAATAAACACAAATGTTTTATAAGTCTTAAGCAAGATAGAAATAAGAGCTTCATTTTAAATACATTACAATAGACATATTTATAGCTCAAGTGAAGATACATATGTTTTTATAGTAGCGCTCAGTAGCTTGTCGGGCATGGAGTGCAGACGCCTACGCACTTGCCGATATATTGTATAATTAACAAAGATACGCTAATAAAGCCTAAAATCTTATATGCCTCCAGAAAGACCGATATATGAACATTATTATAATTGCACCAAATGAAATATATCATGTTCGAGAACAAAGATATATCAATTTTAAATTAAGTTTCGACTCTCTCTCGGGTGAGAGAGATGGGGCGACTCTCGCCCCATCATATACATATATAAATACACATACATATTTAATCACCCACACAAATACACACATCAGTAATTTTTTGTGTCACAAGTGATTCAACAAGAGGCTCACAACAGTCACTATACAAGGCACTTTACATCTATGAGGAGTCGCACAGTTACTAGTCTAGCTCCACACCCACCCAACTGGGCGGCAGCTTTACAGTCATGTGCTCCACACCCACCCAACTGGGCGGCAGCTTTACAGTTACCTGGTGTTATTCTTCACCTATATCTTTTTCTGGTTAATCCCTATTTACATTATGCAGTTCAGGTTTCGTCGCCATACTATAGTTTTTAGTTTAGTTAATTTATCACATAATGGGTTCAGGGACTGAACACACAATTTATTTATCTAAGCAAGTTACAATCTTGAGGAGCTAGCCACAAAATTCATAACACATCGTCACATCAACAACATGTGTTCGAGATCGACCACAAGTACAGTTTCTAAATTAAGCAAATGCTATATGTGGAGAGCTAGTGTCACAATTGATATGTTTGTCCTGCACATTTCCACAGTAGTTTGCTTGGGTTTGCTTGGGTACATAGACAAGAGACTGAACTTCAGCGCCCACATACAACACATAAAGGGATGCTCTGAGAGAGAGAGAGAGGGAGAGTAAAAATATCCACTGAGGTCTGATTAAGTCCTTTTGGGGACCTTAATCATTAGGACGTTCAATGATTAACGCAAAGTGAGGCGTATTCAGATGGTATATTGACAACATTCAGCATATCTCATAATGACCTAGTAGTACTTGGTGCACAAATACCTTTTCCAAAGGAATCGCAAAACATAATTAAACACAACTGTACCGTACAGTGTTATATGGTCACTGCTTGCATCACAAGCGGGGATGTTTCTGGCGGGGGAGAAAGAAACAATTGCGCAGCGCGTCCCGCGGCTTTGCGCGGGCAGTTTGGGGCCGTATAAATACGGGCGCACAATGGGGCTCCGCCTCACTCCGCCTGCCCTCGCCGCTGCCCTCGCAAAACCCCACCCTCCCCCCCTTTGCAAGCGGCTGCTTTTGTACCCCCGTCATGCTTTGCACAGTTGTCCCGATTGTCTCCCCACTGCATGTGGGAAGGGGGTGCAGCGCCGGTCCCCAAGTGTCCCGCTGTCCGCAGCTAATACTTTGCCCAGTCTAGGTGCTAGTAAGCCCTACTTGTAGTCACACCCCCTTCTCCTTATCCATTAGGTCTTTTATGGCCTCTTGGCCGGGTACATTACGTGTTATGTGGTCTCTCACTTATTAGTTATTCTTTGTGTCCTGCCTGTTATATCCTAGTGTTATATAATTACTACACATTTGCACTCGGCCTTAATTCTAGTACCAGTTAACCTTTAGGTTTCTGCAGAATTAGTTTCCATGTCACTATAGGCTAAGGTCTCATACTTACTACGGGTGTACCTTTTAAGTTAAAACTAGTCCTTGGAATTGTTACTGTTAATTCTTACTTTATATATTTACTTTATATATTTACTTTATATATTTACTTTATATATTTTAATATAAACGTTATATCTTCCTTAAATTATATTTGAAACTTTGTATATTTACATGTTCAATATTAAGTTTTATATAATATCAACTTTGTTAAGTCTATAATATAAACCGTGTTTAATATAAACTTTCTATAATTACTTACTTTATGTGAACTTTATATATTTACATGTTCTGCAGAATTTAATCTTCAATAAACTTTAACGCCCCATACTGCCAGTATCTTTCTCCCCCTGGTCAGAAAATATTTATTTCAGTTTGAACAATTTTTAACATTAAAGGATAAATCCTTTAATTGGTTGAAATTGGTTTTAATATTCGAAATCTAATTTGTTGATGTTAAATAATATAAGGTTCAAATTTATTAAGATACATACTTTAAAAACTATTTCTATTTGAAATTTAAATAACATTAAAAGAGTACAGAATATAACAAATACCGACTATATAAAAGACCTGATAGTTGCAGCACTTAATTATGCTATTGTAACACATTGAAAGTAATAACATTATTTGATTCAGCAAAGCATTTGGTAAGGTTATAATAATAATAATAATAATAATAATAATAATAATAATAATAATAATTATAATAATAATAATAATAATAATAATAATAATAATAATAATAATAATAATGTATTAATTAAGTATTTTAAATTATAATTTACAACTTGCTAGCGCACAAGAAATAAATCCACGAATCATCATTACATTCTGTAACACCTACACATGATCCATGGTGCCAAATATTGCAACGTTCACAGCATACCATCAGCTTCAAATCATTTAGCTTTCTGCAAATGCAGTACACTTCCATCGAGCATGACCGGATGATTCGTTTTCTTCTCAGTGTCTGAGCTGCAGGAATGAGATGAGACACTTTCCTTTAAAGTTCTCTTGAAGATGTTGTCTCATTCTGCATATCATACGAGGTTCACCGGATCTACACCACTTGCAAGTGATGCAGCAAACGCCACAGCATATACCCCACTCATACTTGAGTCCTTGTGTCTGCTGACATTCATTATATTGCATATCAGCTTATCATCCTGGCAATTAGCAAGAGCATACAAGATAACTTCAGTAGATTTGGATGGTAATTTATGCCTGGTGTCGTATATGTTAATTTGTCCAGTTACTCCAATGTTGGAAACGGTGGCCCAGTGACAACCATCAACTTGGATAATTTGAATAAATTCACCAATTGTAACTGGCCAGGAGAGGTCCCGCTACCACGCTGGGTCATGAAGGCCTTCTAGGCTTGGCACAGTTTGTTTGATGAGGTCACATGCAGATTTTATATGAAGGTCAGAGAGCTGTACATTTGTTCCAATGTTCATTATCTCGTCATTTGTTAAATAATTTAACATTGTCGAATGTGAAGCACTGTTATCACTCTCCTTATTGTTGCATTGGTGTGAGGAGTGGCAGTGATTGGTTCAGTTTATTTTTTTTTTAAATAGGGACATAAATTTGTACTGCAGATACCAGTACAGTTGCACCGTTTCTTTATATATTTTATACTTGGGTTAGCAAGGCGAGACGCTTCTCTTAACGTGATACTGTTGGTATGAAATAGAAATAGTTTTTAAAGTATGTATCTTAATAAATTTGAACCTTATATTATCAACATCAACATATTATATTATTTAACATCAACAAATTAGATTTCGAATGTTAAAACCAATTTCAACCAATTAAAGGATTTATCCGTTTTAAAGGATTTAATTAAATGATTTGACACAAAAATCAGTATGAAGATTACCTTGGCTGAGGATATTGAAAAACTTCAAGCTGATATTAATAAAGTTTTCGACTGGGCATCAGAAAATAACATGATGTTTAACAGTGATAAATTCCAGGTACTCAGGTACGGTAAAAATGAGGACCTTAAACATAATACAGAGTACAAAACACAATCAAATGTACCCATAGTAGGAAAACAGCATGTAAAGGATTTGGGAATAATAATGTCTGACGACCTAACGTTTAAGGAGCATAACCAAGCAAATATTGCGACAGCCAGAAAAATGATAGGATAGATTACGAGAACTTTCAAATCCAGGGATCCCATCACAATGGTTGTACTCTTCAAGTCACTTGTGTTGTCCCGTCTTGAGTACTGCTCAGTACTCACTTCCCCCTTCAGAGCAGGAGAGATTGCTGAAATAGAGGGAATACAGAGAACATATACGGCACGCATAGACGCAATAAAGCACCTAAATTATTGGGATCGTCTCAAAGCCCCCCAAATGTACTCACTAGAAAGAAGACGAGAGAGATATCAAATAATATACACCTGGAAGATACTGGAGGGCCAAGTACCAAATCTACACAGTAAAATAACAACGTACTGGAGTGAACGATATGGAAGAAAATGTAGAATAGAACCAGTGAAGAGCAGAGGTGCCATAGGCACAATCAGAGAACACTGTATAAACAT
Source organism: Procambarus clarkii (assembly GCF_040958095.1). NCBI lineage: Eukaryota > Metazoa > Arthropoda > Malacostraca > Decapoda > Cambaridae > Procambarus > Procambarus clarkii. The sequence continues at coordinate 10,881,380 of NC_091195.1, read as the reverse complement.
CAGAGGTCCGCGGTTGTTCAACGTCCTCCCAGCAAGCATTAGAAATATTGCCGGAACAACCGGGGACATTTTCAAGAGGAAACTAGATTTATTCCTCCAAGGAGTGCCGGACCAACCGGGCTGTGGTGGGTATGTGGGCCTGCGGGCCGCTCCAAGCAACAGCCTAGTGGACCAAACTCTCACAAGTCAAGCCTGGCCTCGGGCCGGGCTTGGGGAGTAGAAGAACTCCCAGAACCCCATCAACCAGGTATCCTTTAATGTTAAAAATTGTTCAAATTGAAATAAATATATAACACTGTACAGTACAGTTGTGTTTGCCTGCCACAGCCTGCCACAGCCTTGAGAGCACGGAGCCTCTCTCTACATTGGCGACCCAGTCTGGCTAAACATTGCGGTACAGTAGAACCTCAAGACCAAGGTATTTGTATCTGGTAACTAGTCGAGCAGAGAGCCATCATCCAACTGCATTTTGCGATCGGCCCCACCCCGTCTGGGTGGGTGTCGGTTCAGGATCTTTGTTTTCTCTACTGAGATGACTAAGCATAGTTCCTGACATGTGGACAATACAGAGTTCAGAACATTTTGGGTGTTGGTATACCCATTGGTGTGGATCAGTATATCATCCACATAGCTAATGATGTGTTCGCTGGACCTTCTAGTTACAAAGTTTAAAAGTGCACTGATTAACACATTGAACAGAGTAGGACTGAGGACACCTCCCTGTGGAGTGCCAAGTTAAAAAAATCTCGTTACACTCCTATGCCCATGGAACAGTACAGATGACTTCCTGTTGGATAGATAGCCTCTTATCCACCGTAGAAGCCATCCTCCAACATTTATTTTAGCAAGTTCTCTCAGAATGACGTGTGGGTTAGCAATGTCAAAGGCTGACTTAAGATCTAGGAAAGTGGTGTATGACCTATCAATATGCAGGGTGAGGAATGTGGTAATACAGTGATGTACACTCTTTTCATGCATAAAGCCATATATCTGGGGAGACAACATATTAATAATTTTGTAAAGGAGACGGTTGAGAACCATCCTCTCAAGACACTTATAGAGACAACTAGTGAGGGAGATTGGGCGAAAAGCACTCGGCTGGTGAGGTTTAGGAATGGGAATAATAACACTGTTGGTCCATGACTTCGGAAGCTCCCCAGTTACATAGCTCATATTATACAATTGAAGAAAGGTATTCCCTGGAACTAGCAGAAGCATATGCAGTATGCCGTCAGTAACTCCATCCTCCCCGGGTGATGTAGCTTTGCCTTTATGTAGAGCAGAATCTAGTTCGTATTCAGTAAAAGCATGTCACAGTCATCCTCTTGATGAAGCATGAAGTCAAGGAGCCTTGCCCTATCAGTATATCTATCATTTAATTCATTCTGCGAGGGTAGAGGAAGACTGTCAAAGCTGGAAGTCGTGGCCCAAGCACCAACAAGCTCATTTGCTCTGTGCAGAGGATTAGGGTACGAGATCTCTGCAGCATTTTTCCCTTTGATCTTGTTGATATCCTTCCATGCCCGACTTAGTGGCGTGTGAGAATTGAGACCACGGACAAAAGTTTCCCAGTCTGTCTGCCTCAGCTCCACCATACGTTCCCTGGCCTTAGCCAGAGCCGCTTGAAAGAGCCGAAGCATTTCAGCAGTGCGGGTCCTTCTACAAGCTAGTCCAATTATTTTGACAGTGCGTTTTAGTGTCTGCAATTTAGAATCATTATAATAAACATAAGTGCTATGACCAGTGTAATTTGGGTTACGAGGCCTGGACGATGGATCAAGTGATTCTATAAACTGGTTGATGGTACCTGTGAGCTCATTGTTAAAATCTTCAACTGATGAAGGCTCAGATGACTGCACCATTCTGACACATGAGCAACAAGATTGTCTCGTTGATCGATGGGCACAGCCAGCCTCTTCCGCTTGAACACTCCACCAGGGAGGATAGAACTGCCAATGCTTACAGTGGCTAATATGGCCAGATGATCAGACGCCATAACTGGCACTATTGACGAGGCGCACACGGTGTGGGAGACGTTGAAACCGAGACATAGATCAGGAATACCTCCGTAGATATGCGTCGGTTCAAGGTCACCCACAATCTGTGCATCATCGTGACTACCTAATAGTGACACTAGTTGCCGTTACGATTACTGAACTGCGAATTACCAATATTCCTATGTCTAGCGTTATAATCACCTTTAATGATGGTAGGCTCAGTCTGAATACAGATAGGAAGGTCAGCATAATTAAAGTTACAAGGAGTCGATTATTAGTACATAGTTGTTTTTCTCTTAAACTGGATGATAGAGGGGGAGTCTTTAACGTGATTGGGAATACATACATACATACATACATCCATACATCCATACATACATGCATGCGTACATCCATTCATACATGCATACATGCATACATACATACATACATACATACATACATACATGCGTATATACATGCGTATATAAATACATACATACATACATTACATACATACATACATGCATGCGTACATACATACATCCATCCATCTATCCATACATACATACATACATACATACATACATACATACATACATACATACATACATACATACATACATGCATGCGTACATACATACATCCATCCATCTATCCATTCATACATGCATACATACATACATACATACATACATACATACATACATACATACATACATACATGCATACATCCATCCATCTATCCATTCATACATACATACATACATACATACATACATACATACATACATACATACATACATACATACATACATACATACATACACGTCCAGTCAGCATATAGCTATTTCGGGACAAAATCCAATACAGTTTATATTGGTGAAACGCCACTGTGATGAGGAGTTGAAATATCACAGGAACTGTAGGTTAATGTGTGACATAAGTGAGGTTAGATGAGGCATCTACAAGCATCAGCTGGAGGCTGATGGAGTGTTGTGGAGGCTGGTGGTACTATGTCCAGATGTTGGAGGGTGGATTTGACTCTCCCCCCCTCCCTCCCCCTCCCCCCCCCCCACACATTGACCGCAGTACGTCTAAGGTTACTTTCCACTCTCGCTTACCAAGGGTATAACCCCCGCCCCTCCCAACACACACACATGCATCAGATTCTTAACTTACAATATTTATGATTTATCAATTTATGTTACTACACTGACTGCCAATTTCACAATATTGTATAAACTTTGATGAATCGCTCGTCTATGGGTCATCCAATAATGTTAGCAGACTTCTAGATGTTACCACTGCTAGGTTTAGGCTCAGCTACAAGTACCTCTGGAAGTTTGTAACATCTGATGATGTAGATTTGACTAAATGTAAACTCTGTCAGCAGAACTATTCGCATACTTTGCGTCATTATATAATGGAATGTGAAAAATCGCGGAATTTAAAGATAACAACATCAATAGTGTCCATGAAATGTGTAAGTACTTCATTCATAATGATGTGCTGCTCGAAATCTTAGCGAAGTATCCAAAATTTGCTTACTGTAGGTAATGCATACACATGACTGTAAAGCTGCCGCCCAGTTGGGTGGGTGTGCAGCACATGACTGTAAAGCTGCCGCCCAGTTGGGAGAGTGTGGAGCACATGACTGTAAAGCTGCCGCCCAGTTGGGTGGGTGTGGAGCACATGACTGTAAAGCTGCCGCCCAGTTGGGTGGGTGTGGAGCACATGACTGTAAAGCTGCCGCCCAGTTGGGAGAGTGTGGAGCACATGACTATAAAGCTGCCGCCCAGTTGGGTGGGTGTGGACCACATGACTGTAAAGCTGCCGCCCAGTTGGGTGGGTGTGCAGCACATGACTGTAAAGCTGTCGCCCAGTTGGGTGGGTGTGGAGCACATGACTGTAAAGCTGCCGCCCAGTTGGGTGGGTGTGGAGCACATGACTGTAAAGCTGCCGCCCAGTTGGGTGGGTGTGGAGCACATGACTGTAAAGCTGCCGCCCAGTTGGGTGGGTGTGGAGCACATGACTGTAAAGCTGCCGCCCAGTTGGGTGGGTGTACAGCAAGACTAGTAACTGTGTGACTCACCATAAATGTAAAGTGCCTTGTATAGTGACTGTTGTGAGCCTCTTGTTGAATCACTTGTGACACAAAAGATTACTGATGTGTGTATTTGTGGTGGTGATTAAATATGTATGTGTATGTATATATGTATACGTATGAATATGTACATGTATGCATAAGTATGTGTACATTAATAATTTTGTAACTAGCGACAAAAGATTGTTATTTGCTTAGCTAAACGAACTAGAGGGTTCAGTTCCTGAACCGATTATGTGCCTCTGTAATCCTTTACACCACCGCCCACGGGATGTGTATTATGGGGTGCATAATAAAGAAAGAAAATGAATGGACCGAACCCCACAATTCATTTAGCTAAGCAAGTTACAATCTTAATGAGCTAGTTACAAAATTCACTATAAGTCGTCACATCATAAATGGGTTCGAGATCGACCACAAGTAGTGCATTACATAAATTTATCAGTATTGTGCAGCCTGTGATCCCCGCCTGGCTGGATACTGATACCTAGGTAATTTTCATGTGTCCGGACACCAGCAATAAGGTGGTATTATTTATTTAACTTAAGATATATATATTTTTAAATGTTGTCACATTAACGGCTACATCTTCCTTTCTTCTGACATATAGATTTTTAAGATTAATTAAAATATATGGAAACTAATTATACAATTTATTGGCTGGTGTGCAGGGCTTCACACTCTCAGAGCAAGCCATCAAGTAACTATCAAAACGCATATATCTTCGTTTTCACTTCAGTTATATTTATGACAAAGGATTTTAAATGTAGCCTATATTTCTACCTTTCAGATGACATAAATACTTTCGTTAATTACAATATCTAGATCAAACTAACATTGATTTTCAAAAGGTTGTAGATTTTCCATCAATGGAGAGCATCAGCCAAGAAGCCTTCTTTAAAATATGAATATCTTTCCTCACCCAATAAGATCTAATCTCTGAATAAAACGCAAAAAACGACTTGATTGTAACCTATCCACCGCTGCCCATTGGATGGGGGAGAGGGGGTTATGTGTAGGATAAACATATCAATTGTGACACTAGCCCTCCATATATGTCAGTTGCTTAAATTATAAACTGTACTTGTGGTCGGACTCGAGCCCATTGTTGATGTGACAATGTGCATTGACTTTTGTAACTAGCTTATCAAGACTATAACTTGCTTGGCTATATGAATTGTGGGGCTCATTCCCTGAGCCCATTGTGTGCCTCTGTAACACTCCACTATCGTCCATAGGATGGGTATGGAGTGCATAATAAATGAACTAAACTAAGCTCTGCCTTTTTGATAACATATACAATTATTAGCTTTATTTGTGAATCTCAATTAATTAAACAATATATCACAGAGCCTGTAGGGTTCGGTGAGATGAGCGAAGAGACATGGGAGATTTTACATAAGTACAGTACATGGTAGTTAAAGTAGCGAACGCATGTCAACGAATAACGAGTATATATAACAAAACCATTGTCCTATGAAGTCGATTTACAATACAATACAATACAATACAATTTTATTTAGGTAAGGTACATACATACAATAAATATTTACAAGGATTGTTTAACTTATAGGTATAGCTAGTACATACAATGCCTAAAGCCACTATTACGCAAAGCGTTTCGGGCATAATTGTTGATATATCTTTGTTCTCGAACATGATATTCAGATTCAGATTCAGATGTTTATTCAGGTAAGGTATATACATATAAGTGATGTTACATTAATGGATTGATATATAGATAGAGCTAGTACATACAATGCCTAAAGCCACTATTACGCAATGCGTTTCGGGCAAGAAAACATTAATATCTAGAACTTAATACTAATTGAGCATAAAGAATAAAAGATGTTGAGAACAAATACAAATAAAGATAAAAAAAAGGGGGAACATGACTGAAAAAGCAGCACAAATACAATAGGTTGACAAACAGTGTTGATTAAAAAAAAAAAAAAAAAGAAAATAACAGACATGGGTTGACAATAGAGGAGTGAGGTAGATTACAGGGAATTTATTAGGTAGTGTTTAGTTTTTATCTTAAACTGGTTGAGAGAGGTACAGTCTTTAACATGGTTGGGAAGGTCATTCCACAATCTGGGTCCCTTGATTTGCAGAGCATTTCTAGTTTGATTAAGACGTACTCTAGGAATATCAAAACTGTATTTATTTCTGGTGTGGTGCTCATGGGTTCTGTTACAACCTTCTATGAAGCTTTTAAGATCAGGATTGGCATTATAGTTTAGCGTTTTATATATGTATAATACACATGAGAGAATGTGCAGTGACTTAATATCTAACATATTAAGAGATTTGAGTAGGGGTACCGAGTGATGTCTGGGGCCAGAGTTGGATATTGTTCTAATAGCGGCTTTGTGTTGGGTAATTAGAGGACGTAAGTGATTTTGGGTAGTAGAACCCCAAGCACAAATACCATAGTTGAGATAAGGATAGATAAGGGAGTAATAGAGAGTCACCAGGGCAGGGCGTGGTACATAATATCTGATCTTAGAAAGAATGCCCACAGTTTTTGAAACTTTTTTTGATATATTTAGAATGTGTCCCTGGAAATTCAGCTTGTGGTCAATGAGAATGCCAAGGAATTTGCCATCTAATTTGTTACAAATTTGGGTATTGTTTATTTTGAGATTTATAAGACTAGAGGATTTATTGCCAAACAGAATATAGAAGGTTTTGTCAATGTTAAGGGTGAGTTTGTTGGCAGTTAGCCAAAGATGGACTTTATTTAGCTCAGTATTTACAGTGGCATTTAGAGCAAGAGGGTCAGGACTGGAGTAAATGAAGGTTGTGTCGTCAGCAAATAGAATTGGTTTGAGGTGTTGGGAGGCATTTGGAAGGTCATTAATGTAGATGAGAAAGAGGAGAGGGCCAAGTATGCTGCCCTGAGGAACACCAATGTTGATGGGTAGGGTGGGAGAAATTGTATTATTCACAGAAACATATATTTCATTTAACTTCCAAACATATATTTTTTAATTAATGTTAAATGTTTTCTGGCTAGTTATGTTAGCTTTTATTAAAAATACGTATTCTACTTGTTAACATTATAATTTAAATTTGTGATAATTTGAGCAGAGAAGTGCGACAACTGGATATGCCAACACACTTTCCAAACAACGATATATCTTGGATAAGTCGCTCCACAACATTGCTGCTTGGACCATCGACTTCCTTTGATGCTACTTATTTCATAATGAAATTATATTAGTTTGGAGTAAATATATGTTTTCTCATGTTCTGCATTCAGCACCCACATTATAGTGAGTAAATATACCATATTACTTCATTACTTAAATAATGCTAGGAGGGTTTGAGTAGCTTTGGGTATTTAGTGCACAGAATCTCCAATAGATGGGGCGAGAGTCGCCCCATCTCTCTCACCCGAGAGAGAGTCAAAACTTAATTCAAAATTGATATATCTTTGTTCTCGAACATGATATATTTCATTTGGTGCAATTATAATAATGTTCATATATCGGTCTTTCTGGAGGCATATAAGATTTTAGGCTTTATTAGCGTATCTTTGTTAATTATACAATATATCGGCAAGTGCGTAGGCGTCTGCACTCCATGCCCGACAAGCTACTGAGCGCTACTATAAAAACATATGTATCTTCACTTGAGCTATAAATATGTCTATTGTAATGTATTTAAAATGAAGCTCTTATTTCTATCTTGCTTAAGACTTATAAAACATTTGTGTTTATTAACGAATTTACGTGAAATAAACATTGATCTGAGAGAGAGTTGCTCTGTCGTTCAGTCTGTACGGGGTGGGAGCTCCGTAATTTTTAAAATACAATAATCTTCATTAGAATTTTAAATATGTCTATAGTAAAGTGTTTAAAGTGAAGCTTATATGTCTGTCTTTCTTGAGACATATAAAACATATATGTTTACTAACGAATTCACGTGAAATAAACATTGTTCTGAGAGAGTGTTGCTCGGTCGATCGATCTGTCCGGGGTCGGAGCTCGGCTATTATAAAAGTACACGTATCTTCGGTTTAAATTTAAATATGCCCATGGTAAGGTATTTAGAATGAAGCTTATATTTCTATCTTTCTTGTGACATATAAAACTTTTACGTTTATTAAGGAATCTGCGTGAAATAGGCATGGTTCTGAGATGAATGCTGCGGTTTTCGAGCTCGACGCGCGGCAATGGACGCCATATACACATCCAGTGGGTGTTATTGGACCCCATACCCATTTTATGGGTGGTTGGAGCCCCATACCCATTCTATGGGTGGTTGGAGCCCCATACCCATCCTGTGGGTTGTAGTGGACGCCATACTAATCCTGTGGGTGGTATTGGACCCCATACCCTTCCTGTGGGTGGATGTGATCCCCATACTCATCCTCTGGGTGGATGTGACCCTCATACCCATCCTGTGGGTGGTATTGCACCCCTTACTCACCTAACAGGTGGTAGTGGACAATATACCGATCCTGTAGTTGGTATAGTAGACACAATACCATCCTGTTTAGAGTAGTTTACCCCATAGACATTCCAATGAACCATCGTTTTCTGTTAGCGTTCCTACAAAACATCCTTTAAAGATTTGTAAAGCACCAACTATGGTATATAATATTGATTGGTGAAGGACTGTTATTCTATGTAATAATTTTTAGTGCTTATTATAATTTACTAAGAACAACTAATATTTCTCAAAACAAAACTACGAACCGTCAATAGGAAGTAGCTGATCTATAATATTCTAAGAGCATGGACAATAGTAGGTAAATTTCACAACCCATGTGGGACCTGAAAAGTACAATTTTCCTTATAATTGAACCAATCACGACTATTCTGCTATCTAGGTTGACGGACGGGTACTGTGAGACGCAAGTTGGTACGTGAGGAAGAGTTTGGGCCTTGGAAAAAAAAGTAACTGGGAATATATCACATATTTACTAATTCATATTCAACATATTGACTTTAAGCATTAAGTCATATATGTGCTGTCTTGTGTGAGAACGGGTTGGCAGAGGAGGAGGAGGGTAGTGGTGCAGAGGAGGAGGAGAAGGGTAGTGGTGCAGAGGAGGAGGAGAAGGGTAGTGGTGCAGAGGAGAAAAAGGGAAGTGGTGCAGAGTAGGAGGAGGGTAGAGGTGCAGAAGAGAAGGGTAGTGGTGCTGAGGAGTAGGGTAGTGGTGCAGAGGAGGAGGAGAAGGGTAGTGGTGCAGAGGAGGAGGAGGGTGGTGGTGTAGAGGAGGAGGAGGGTAGTGGTACAGAGGAGGAGGAGGGTAGTGGTACAGAGGAGGAGAGTAGTTGTTGTAATCCACAAGTTAGTAGGAATTATTAGCTAGAGGATCATTACTACAACACTTAACGAATGATGATTGGAAGTTCATGTAAGTAGACAGACTATGGATCACATATCTAAGAAAGGTCAATGGATTAAGACCGAAGCTGTGTAGCCAAATGATTAATTCCTGGAAAGAGGAATTATTCTTCGTCAGGCTTCCAGGAACAAGATTACCTCTCTAGGGATAAGGTTAATCGGATTATACCTTCCTTGAGAGGTGGGGTGAAATGGTTGAGGGAGATGGCTGACTGGAGCAGTCTGATTGTGGGAGTGGAACTAGGAAGTCCTCCGCATCTCCGGTTGTGGCAGCAGCGAAGTGTAGCAGACAGCTATGCGAGAGCCTGTTGTGATCTTAGTGACCAAGTTAAGTCTGCAGTATGTGAGTATTGAATGTAAGACTAACCGGGTGTGGAGCGTTGTAGTAATCATTCCGTATTAGGGACTTAGGCGGAAGTTACGAGTGTGGGTGGTGATCGCGGAGGTCAGGTGGTCTATGGGTATTGGAAGTGTATTGACCAATAGAGTATGTTAATTAATATAGTATTATTTGTCAGAGTCTATTCTTTGTAATTAAATGACAAAACCCGACGGCTTTTAAAATCTTCGATATGTCCCTTCATAGTGTTCCTGATTTGGTTGGTGAGGGAATGTTAGGGAATTGGTAGACGACATATTTGGTGGCAGCGCAAACAGGTTTTGGAACACTGTGCGAGATGAAGAAAGTGTGGTTCTGGTTTAGTTGGTGAGGGAATGTTCGGGAAATGGTAGACGTCGGGTTGTGGTGAGAATGGTGGTTACTAGACGGAGGAAAGAAGGGTCAGGTGAGACCAGGTCAGAGGAGTTAGTTAATTAAAGGGACTAGGCCATTGTGGGGCACATGTGGGGTTTATTTCTTTCTTTCCAGATTCCCGCAACGAGAGACTGCTAAGATGCAAGTTTGGACCACTGAAGCATCGGGATCCAAAACAAGTGCAGTGTTCGTATTGCGGATTATACAGTGTTCGTAGGGCGGATTATACAGTGTTCGTAGTGTGGATTATACAGTGTTCGCAGTGCGGATTATACAGCGTGGCGAGGTAAACTAGCGCGGGTGAATGTGGGCCAGCGTGGGCCATGTGCGGCCATGTGCGGGCCAAGCGATGGGTGGGCCAAGCGAGCCGCACCTTGGAGCTTGTTTTATATCGTTGGTAAGGCGGTAATAGTGATAAACCGTTGCTAAGGTGAAATTAAGCGTGAAAACTACGTAATTTAAAGTTAATTAAATTTCACGTAAAGTGTGAACCTAATATTTTAAAGATAATTAAATATTACGTAAAGATTCGAGCGATTTCAGGCGTTACATCGATACAGAAAATAGGCGAAGTGAATTGTGAACTCCTAGGCATAGCGAGCGACGCGTAATTTGGCGTCTGGGGTTCGATGTCTCGTGTACCCTGGAGAGGGCCAGGGAGATTTTTTTGTGGGTGCAGGTAGCATTATGGAGAGTGTTAGCGTGGGACACGGGGAGCGTGTCCCGTTGGTGGGGGTGTGTGGCGCCGGGTGTGGTGCATGGTTGTGTATTGGCGTTTGTACGCCGGGGTGTGTAGTGTAATGCATGTGTAGTGGCTTATTAGACGCCAGCGTAATGCATAGTATTTACTGTAGTGAAATGTGCATGTTTTCACTGTGAATATTATGGATGTAGTATAGTGCATGACATTGTTGGCATTGTAGCGCCAAGGTGTAGCATAACTGATTGTTGTAACACCGGGTGTATTGTAGACATTAGCGTTGAAGTCTGTTAACGCAGGTGGTAGCGGGTGGCCACTACACAAGATATTATACCTGACGACTGTGGGTCAGGTAATTAACGGATTACCAGAGAAAAGGGACAGTGTGTGTTGCGTTTGGTGATGTCTCGTGGGGTTTTGATGCGCTCTGGCGCAAGGCGCCTGTGGTGGTGATGGTGTTGAGGGCGTTGGAGACGCCGTGTGTGGTGTTGAGGGTGTTGGGGACGCCGGGTGTTGTGTTGAAGGCGTTGGGGATGCCGTGTGTTGTGTTGAGGGCGTTGGGGACGCCGTGTGTTGTGTTGAGGGCGTTGGGGACGCCGGGTGTTGTGTTGAGGGCGTTGGAGACGCCGTGTGTTGTGTTGAGGGCGTTGGGGACACCGTGTGTTGTGTTGAGGGCGTTGGGGACGCCGTGTGTTGTGTTGAGGGCGTTGGGGACGCCGTGTGTTGTGTTGAGGGCGTTGGGGACGCCATTGGGTGGTGTAGTGTAGTGGCGTTTGGACGCCTGGTATGGAGTGTGGTGTTGTGGAGTATATGGTGGCGCAGGGGCGCCAGGTAGTGGTCGGTAAGGTGAGTATTGGCGTAGCAAGGTCGGTGCGTTAGGACGCAGGAAGTGGTTGTGGGGATGTGTGGCGTTATATTGAGGTCATCAGTGGTTGGGATGACCAGTGGTAATGGTGTGTCGGAGTAAGTAAGTCTTATGGATAAGATGAAATGTGGATAATTGCAGGAGTTGGTGGCTGCAGTAGGCGAGTCAAGTCGATATCTCTAGCAAGACTCATAAAAGACTAATAAAAATTCATTATTTTCATTAAAATTTTCATTAATTAAGTCGGAGTGGGTAAGTCTTATGGATAAGATTATAAGGTAGAATTTCAAATTTCAGCCAAGTAGATATACTAATCTCTCATTAATTAAGTTGTTACAGGAATCTCGCTAGAGGCGAGCCAGTGGCAGTATGATGTTTTAGCGACATAAGTGTGAAATTATTTTAATGAGGTATTTATTGTGATAATGTATGTGTATGTATATACTGTATATTACCTCATCGGCACCATTACTGAGTGTTAGGCTTGAGAAGGTCCCCCGGGATCATGTCACAGAGCTTCAGGTAGAGTAGAAGGGAAGCTATGAGGCTACACTCAGTTATTCTAGAAAAAAAAGGGGGGTGGAAGTGAAGCCAACGTGACGTTATAGGCGAAATTCGCCCCCTGACATCAAAGCAGGGATAAGGGCCAGCTGCAATGGTTTTGCAGCTGCGCTCAGGCTATATACGGGGAGAGAGTAAGGAGCCGAGGGGGTTATGTAATAATGGGATTGAGCCAGGGGGCTCCGAGGGAATATTTTGCAGGTACAGCGGTCGGGAAGGTGTGAATACAGGTGGACACACTCTGGGCGGATGGGCCTAGACCAGAGAGCTATGAGGGATCTACAGCGTTCTGGGATTGGTGCCCTGGAACGAGACGTCAGCACAGACCCAAGGGAACATGACCCTGGGGTAGGAATCTCCGTTGCTCTGGAGGCCAGGATCACGTTAGCTCAGAGCAACGATGGGACATTGACAACATTCACCAGGCTGGACAGCCTGGGTTTTGTCTGGGTCATGGAGGATCTATGACCTAGCAACCATGGGACACGAAGACAAGAGAAGTGATGCTGCAAATTGTGGAGGAGGCCAGTGAAACATTGTGTGATCATTGTAAGCCCTTATGTCAACAGTACAGGGCAAGATGATAAATTATAATTACTAAGGATGAAGAACCTTAGATATATATGTGTTGTGTATATATTAATGACTAGTGTCATTTCTGTTTAAGTGCCAGCATTCTGGTCCATGTAATTTTATGGTTATGTTTGTATGTAATTATATGTCAGCAGTTTAGGTATATGTGCATTGTTGGAGATGGGAAAAATTATTACAGACTATTTTACCTGTGCTATGATGTGAATATAATGTATATGTCGGAGAAGTGTTGAGAGTTATGTCGGGGAAAATTTTAATTTATTTCATTGTGTGTATGATGAACTTATTGGATGATGTTTTAGTTGTACACATATGGTGGGTGCATCCTCCAGGTCCTTGCACTAATGGAACCATTGCAATGATGCATATGGGGACATATGCATGTTTAAGGAGGGGAGTGGTGTTGTAATCCACAAGTTAGTAGGAATTATTAGCTAGAGGATCATTACTACAACACTTAACGAATGATGATTGGAAGTTCATGTAAGTAGACAGACTATGGATCACATATCTAAGAAAGGTCAATGGATTAAGACCGAAGCTGTGTAGCCAAATGATTAATTCCTGGAAAGAGGAATTATTCTTCGTCAGGCTTCCAGGAACAAGATTACCTCTCTAGGGATAAGGTTAATCGGATTATACCTTCCTTGAGAGGTGGGGTGAAATGGTTGAGGGAGATGGCTGACTGGAGCAGTCTGATTGTGGGAGTGGAACTAGGAAGTCCTCCGCATCTCCGGTTGTGGCAGCAGCGAAGTGTAGCAGACAGCTATGCGAGAGCCTGTTGTGATCTTAGTGACCAAGTTAAGTCTGCAGTATGTGAGTATTGAATGTAAGACTAACCGGGTGTGGAGCGTTGTAGTAATCATTCCGTATTAGGGACTTAGGCGGAAGTTACGAGTGTGGGTGGTGATCGCGGAGGTCAGGTGGTCTATGGGTATTGGAAGTGTATTGACCAATAGAGTATGTTAATTAATATAGTATTATTTGTCAGAGTCTATTCTTTGTAATTAAATGACAAAACCCGACGGCCTTTAAATACCTTCCATATGTTCATTCATTGTGTTCCAGTACAAACCTAGTGGTACGCCTCAAGGGTCTGGTGTGTGTAGGAGTACACGGTGGTAGTAACGGTTGCTGAGGCAAGGTGTTATGTGTTGTGTAATCGCTGTGTTCGGAATGAACCGGGGTTCAGCGTCACGACATAGTGGTGCAGAGGAGGAGGAGGGTGGTGGTGCAGAGGAGGAGGAGGGTAGTGGTGCAGAGGAGGAAGAGGGTAGTGGTGCAGAGGAGGAGCTTAGTGGTGCAAAGGAGGAGGAGGGTAGTGATGCAGAGGAGGAGGAGGGTTATGGTGCAGAGGAGGAGGAGGGTAGTGGTGAAGAGGAGGAGGGGGGTAGTGGTGCAGAGGAGGAAAAGGGTAGTGGTGTAGAGGAGGAGGAGGGTAGTGGTGCAGAGGAGGAGGGTAGTGGTGCAGAGTTGGAGGAGGGTAGTGGTGCAGAGGAGGAGGAGGCTAGTGCTGCAGAGGAGGAGGAGGGTAGTGGTGCAGATGGTGAGGGCTGTGGTGCAGAGGAGTAGGAGGGTAGTGGTGCAGAGGAGGAGGAGGAGGATAGTGGTGCAGAGGAGGAGGGTAGTGGTGCAGAGGAGGAGGAGGGTAGTGGTGCAGAGGAGGAGGAGGGTAGTGATGCGGAGGAGGAGGAGGGTAGTGGTGCAGAAGAGGAGGGTGGTGGTGCAGAGGAGGAGGAGGGTGGTGACGCAGAGGAGGAGGAGGGTAGTCGTGCAGAGGAGGAGGAGGGTAGTGGTGCAGAAGAGGAGGGTGGTGGTGCAGAGGAGGAGGAGGGTAGTGGTGCAGAGGAGGAGGAGGGTAGTGGTACAGAGGAGGAGCGTAGTGGTGCAGAGGAGGAGGAGGGTAGTGGTGCAGAAGAGGAGGGGAGTGGTGCAGAGGAGGAGGAGGGTAGTGGTACAGAGGAGGAGCGTAGTGGTGCAGAGGAGGAGGAGGGTAGTGGTGCAGAAGAGGAGGGGAGTGGTGCAGAGGAAGAGGAGGGGAGTGGTGCAGAGGAGGATGAGGGTAGTGGTAAATAGGAGGAGGAGGGTAGTGGTGCATAGGAGTAGGAGGGTAGTGGTGCAGAGGAGGATGAGGGTAGTGGTGCAGAGGAGGAGGAGGGTAGTGTTGCAGATAAGGAGGAGGGTAGTGAATGGGAGGAGGAGGAGGGTAGTGGTGCAGAAGAGGAGGGGAGTGGTGCGGAGGAGGAGGAGGGTAGTGGTGCAGAGGAGGAGGGTAGTGGTGCCTAGGAGACGGGTAGTGGTGCAGAGGAGGAAAAGGGTAGTTGTGCAGAGGAAAAGGAGGGTAGTGGTGCAGAGGAGGAGAAGGTTAGTGGTGCAGAGGAGGAGGGTAGTGGTGCAGAGGAGGAGGAGGAGGAGGGTAGTGGTGCAGAGGAGGAGGAGGAGGAGGGTAGTGGTGCAGAGGAGGAGGAGGGTAGTGGTGCAAAGGAGGAGGAGGGTAGTGGTGCAGAGGAGGAGGAGAAGGGTAGTGGTGCAGAGGAGGAGGAGAAGGGTAGTGGTGCAGAGGAGGAAAAGGGAAGTGGTGCAGAGGAGGAGGAGGGTAGAGGTGCAGAAGAGAAGGGTAGTGGTGCAGAGGAGGAGGGTAGTGGTGCAGAAGAGGAGGAGAAGGGCAGTGGTGCAGAGGAGGAGGAGGGTGGTGGTGCAGAAGAGGAGGAGGGTAGTGGTACAGAGGAGGAGGAAGGTAGTGGTACAGAGGAGGAGAGTAATGGTGCAGAGGAGGAGGAGGGTGGTGGTGCAGAGGAAGAGGAGGGTAGTGGTGCAGAGGAAGAAGAGGGTAGTGGTGCAGAGGAGGAGGAGGGTAATAGTGCAGAGGAGGAGGAGGGTAGTGGTGAAGAGGAGGAGGGTAGTGGTGCAGAGGAGGAGGAGGTAGTGGTGCAGAGGAGGAGGAGGGTAGAGGTGCAGAAGAGAAGGGTAGTTGTGCAGAGGAGGAAGGTAGTGGTGCAGAGGAGGAGGAGAAGGGTAGTGGTGCAGAGGAGGAGGAGGGTAGTGGTACAGAGGAGGAGGAGGGTAGAGGTACAGAGGAGGAGAGTAGTGGTGTAGAGGAGGAGGAGGGTGGTGGTGCAGAGGAGGAGGAGGGTAGTGGTGCAGAGGAGGAGGAGAAGGGTAGTGGTGCAGAGGAGGAGGAGAAGGGTAGTGGTGCAGAGGAGGAAAAGGGAAGTGGTGCAGAGGAGGAGGAGGGTAGAGGTGCAGAAGAGAAGGGTAGTGGTGCAGAGGAGGAGGGTAGTGGTGCAGAGGAGGAGGAGAGGGGTTGTGGTGCAGAGGAGGAGGAGGGTGGTGGTGTAGAGGAGGAGGAGGGTAGTGGTACAGAGGAGGAGGAGGGTAGTGGTACAGAGGAGGAGAGTAGTGGTGCAGAGGAGGAGGAGGGTGGTGGTGCAGAGGAGGAGGAAGGTAGTGGTGCAGAGGAGGAAGAGGGTAGTGGTGCAGAGGAGGAGCTTAGTGGTGCAAAGGAGGAGGAGGGTAGTGGTGTAGAGGAGGAGGAGGGTAATGGTGCAGAGGAGGAGGAGGGTAGTAGTGAAGAGGAGGAGGGGGGTAGTGGTGCAGAGGAGGAAAAGGGTAGTGGTGTAGAGGAGGAGGAGGGTAGTGGTGCAGAGGAGGAGGGTAGTGGTGCAGAGTTGGAGGAGGGTAGTGGTGCAGAGGAGGAGGAGGCTAGTGCTGCAGAGGAGGAGGAGGGTAGTGGTGCAGAAGAGGAGGGCTGTGGTGCAGAGGAGTATTAGGGTAGTGGTGCAGAGGAGGAGGAGGATAGTGGTGCAGAGGAGGAGGGTAGTGGTGCAGAGGAGGAGGAGGGTAGTGGTGCAGAGGAGGAGGAGGGTAGTGATGCGGAGGAGGAGGAGGGTAGTGGTGCAGAAGAGGAGGGTGGTGGTGCAGAGGAGGAGGAGGGTGGTGACGCAGAGGAGGAGGAGGGTAGTGGTGCAGAGGAGGAGGAGGGTAGTGGTGCAGAAGAGGAGGGTGGTGGTGCAGAGGAGGAGGAGGGTAGTGGTGCAGAGGAGGAGGAGGGTAGTGGTACAGAGGAGGAGCGTAGTGGTGCAGAGGAGGAGGAGGGTAGTGGTGCAGAAGAGGAGGGGAGTTGTGCAGAGGAGGAGGAGGGTAGTGGTGCAGAGGAGGATGAGGGTAGTGGTAAATAGGAGGAGGAGGGTAGTGGTGCATAGGAGTAGGAGGGTAGTGGTGCAGAGGAGGATGAGGGTAGTGGTGCAGAGGAGAAGGGTAGTGGTGCAGAGGAGGAGGAGGGTAGTGGTGCAGAAGACGAGGGGAGTGGTGCAGAGGAGGAGGAGGGTAGTGTTGCAGATAAGGAGGAGGGTAGTGATGGGGAGGAGGAGGAGGGTAGTGGTGCAGAAGAGGAGGGTGGTGGTGCAGAGGAGGAGGAAGGTAGTGGTGCAGAGGAGGAGGGTAGTGGTGCAGAGGAAAAGGAGGTTAGTGGTGCAGTGGAGGAGGAGGACGGTAGTGCTGCAGAGGAGGAGGAGGGTAGTGATGCAGAAGAGGAGGGTAGTGGTGCAGAGGAGGAGGAGGGTAGTGGTGAAGAGGAGGATGAGGGTAGTGGTGCAGAGGAGGAGGAGAGTAGTGGTGCAGAGGAGGAGCAGGAGGAGGGTAGTGCTGCAGAGGAGGAGGAGGGGAGTGGTGCAGAGGAGGAGGAGGGTAGTGGTGAAGAGGAGGATGAGGGTAGTGGTGCAGACGAGGAGGAGGGTAGTTTTGCATAGGAGGAGGAGGGTAGTGGCGCAGAGGAGGAGGAGGGTAGTGGTGCTAAGGAGGAGAAGGAGGATGGTAGTGGTGCAGAGGAGGAGGGTAGTACTGCAGAGGAGGAGGAGGGTAGTGATGCAGAGGAGGAGGAGGGTAGTGATGCAGAGGAGGAAGAGGGTAGTGGTGCACAGGAGGAGGGTAGTGGTGCAAAGTAGGAGGAGGGTAGTGGTGCAGAGGAGGAGGAGGGTAGTGGAGCAGAGGAGGAGGGTAGTGGTGCAGAGGAGGAGGAGGGTAGTGGTGCAGAGGAGGAGGGTAGTGGTGCAAAGGAGGAGGAGGGTAGTGGTGCAGAGGAATAGGGTAGTGGTGCGGAGGAGGAGGAGGAGGGTAGTGGTGCAGAGGAGGAGGAGGGTAGTGATGCAGAGGAGGAAAAGGGTAGTGGTGCAGAGGAGAAGGAGGTTAGTGGTGCAGAGGAGGAGGAGGAGGACGGTAGTGCTACAGAGGAGGAGGAGGGTAGTGGTGCAGAAGAGGGGGGTAGTGGTGCAGAGGAGGAGGAGGGTAGTGGTGCAGAGGAGGAGGAGAGTGGTGCAGAGGAGGAGGAGGGTAGTGGTGTAGAGGAGGAGGAGGGTAGTGGTACAGAGGAGCGTAGTGGTGCAGAGGAGGAGGAGGGTAGTGGTGAAGAGGAGGAGGGTAGTGATGCAGAGGAGGACGAGAGAAGTGGTGCAGAGGAGGAGGAGGGTAGTGGTGTAGAGAAGGAGAAGGGTAGTGGTGCAGAGGAGGAAGAGAGACGTGCAGCAGAGGAGGAGGAGGGTTGTGGTGCAGAGGAGGAGGAGGGTAGTGGTGCAGAGGAGGAGGAGGGTAGTGGTGCAGAGGAGGAGGAGGGAAGTGGTGCAGAAGAGGAGGGTAGTGGTGCAGAGGAGGAGAAGGGCAGTGGTGCAGAAGAGGAGGGTAGTGGTGCAGAGGAGGAGGAGGATAGTACTGCAGAGGAGGAGGGTAGTGGTGCAGAAGAGGGCAGTGGTGAAGAGGAGTAGGAGGGTAGTGGTGCAGAGGAGGAGGAGGGTAGTGGTGCAGGGGAGGAGGGTAGTGGTGCAGAGGAGGAGGGTAGTGGTGCAGAGGAAGAGGAGGATAGTGGTGCAGAGGAGGATGAGGGTAGTGGTGCAGTGCAGGAGGAGGGTAGTGGTGTACAGGAGGAGGAGGGTAGTGGTGCAGAGGAGGAGGAGGGGGAGGGCAGTGGTGTGCAGAGGAGGAGGGTAGTGGTGCAGAGGAAGAGGGTAGTGAGGCAGAGGAGGAGGGTAGTGGTGCAGAGGTGGAGGAGGGTAGTGGTGCAGAGGAGGAGGAGGGTAGTGGTGCAGAGGAGGAGGGTAGTGGTGCAGAGGAGGAGGGTAGTGATGCAGAGGAGGGTAGTGGTACAGAAGAGGAGGGTAGTGGTGCAGAAGAGGAGGGTAGTGGTGAGGAGGAGGAGGGTATTGATGCAGAGGAGGAAGAGGGTAGTAGTGCAGAGGAGGAGGGTAGTGGTGCGAAGGAGGAGGAGGGTAGTGGTGCAGAGGAGGAGGAGGAGTGTAGTGGTGCAGAGGAGGAGGGTAGTGGCGCAGAGGAGGAGGAGGGTAGTGGTGCTGAGGAGGAGAAGGAGGAGGGTAGTGGTGCAGAGGAGGAGGAGGGTAGTGGTGCAGATGAGGATGAAGGTAGTGGTGCATACGAGGAGGAGGGTAGTTTTGCAGAGGAGGAGGAGGGTAGTGGCGCAGAGGAGGAGGAGGGTAGTGGTGCTGAGGAGGAGAAGGAGGATGGTAGTGGTGCAGAGGAGGAGGGTAGTGCTGCAGAGGAGGAGAGTTGTGGTGCGGAGGATGAGGAGGGTAGTGGTGCAAAGGAGGAGGAGGGTAGTGGTGCAGAGGAGGAGGGGAGTGGTGCAGAGGAGGAGGAGGAGGGTAGTGGAGCAGAGGAGGAGGGTAGTGGTGCAGAGGAGGAGGAGGGTAGTGGTGCAGAGGAGGATGGTAGTGGGCAGAGGAGGAGGAGGGTAGTGGGGCAGAGGAGGAGGGTAGTGGTGCAGAGGAGGACGAGGGTAGTGATGCAGAGGAGGAAGAGGGTAGTGGTGCACAGGAGGAGGGTAGTGGTGCAAAGGAAGAGGAGGGTAGTGGTGCAGAGGAGGAGGGTAGTGGTGCGGAGGAGGAGGAGGAGGGTAGTGGTGCAGAGGAGGAGGGTAGTGGTGCAGAGGAGGAGGAGGGTAGTGATGCAGAGGAGAAAAAGGGTAGTGGTGCAGAAGAGAAGGAGGTTAGTGGTGCAGAGGAGGAGAAGGAGGACGGTAGTGGTGCAGAGGAGGAGGAAGGTAGTGGTGCAGAGGAGGAGGGTAGTGGTGCAGAGGAAAAGGAGGTTAGTGGTGCAGTGGAAGAGGAGGAGGACGGTAGTGCTGCAGAGGAGGAGGAGGGTAGTGGTGCAGAAGAGGAGGGTAGTGGTGCAGACGAGGAGGAGGGTAGTTTTGCATAGGAGGAGGAGGGTAGTGGCGCAGAGGAGGAGGAGGGTAGTGGTGCTAAGGAGGAGAAGGAGGATGGTAGTGGTGCAGAGGAGGAGGGTAGTGCTGCAGAGGAGGAGGAGGGTAGTGATGCAGAGGAGGAGGAGGGTAGTGATGCAGAGGAGGAAGAGGGTAGTGGTGCACAGGAGGAGGGTAGTGGTGCAAAGTAGGAGGAGGGTAGTGGTGCAGAGGAGGAGGAGGGTAGTGGAGCAGAGGAGGAGGGTAGTGGTGCAGAGGAGGAGGAGGGTAGTGGTGCAGAGGAGGAGGGTAGTGGTGCAAAGGAGGAGGAGGGTAGTGGTGCAGAGGAGGAGGGTAGTGGTGCGGAGGAGGTGGAGGGTAGTGGTGCAGAGGAGGAGGGTAGTGGTGCAGAGGAGGAGGAGGGTAGTGATGCAGAGGAGGAAAAGGGTAGTGGTGCAGAGAAGAAGGAGGTTAGTGGTGCAGAGGAGGAGGAGGAGGACGGTAGTGCTACAGAGGAGGAGGAGGGTAGTGGTGCAGAAGAGGGGGGTAGTGGTGCAGAGGAGGAGGAGGGTAGTGGTGCAGAGGAGGAGGAGAGTGGTGCAGAGGAGGAGGAGGGTAGTGGTGTAGAGGAGGAGGAGGGTAGTGGTACAGAGGAGCGTAGTGGTGCAGAGGAGGAGGAGGGTAGTGGTGAAGAGGAGGAGGGTAGTGATGCAGAGGAGGACGAGAGAAGTGGTGCAGAGGAGGAGGAGGGTAGTGGTGTAGAGAAGGAGAAGGGTAGTGGTGCAGAGGAGGAAGAGAGAAGTGCAGCAGAGGAGGAGGAGGGTTGTGGTGCAGAGGAGGAGGAGGGTAGTGGTGCAGAGGAGGAGGAGGGTAGTGGTGCAGAGGAGGAGGAGGGAAGTGGTGCAGAAGAGGAGGGTAGTGGTGCAGAGGAGGAGAAGGGCAGTGGTGCAGAAGAGGAGGGTAGTGGTGCAGAGGAGGAGGAGGATAGTACTGCAGAGGAGGAGGGTAGTGGTGCAGAAGAGGGCAGTGGTGAAGAGGAGTAGGAGGGTAGTGGTGCAGAGGAGGAGGAGGGTTGTGGTGCAGGGGAGGAGGGTAGTGGTGCAGAGGAGGAGGGTAGTGGTGCAGAGGAAGAGGAGGATAGTGGTGCAGAGGAGGATGAGGGTAGTGGTGCAGTGCAGGAGGAGGGTAGTGGTGTACAGGAGGAGGAGGGTAGTGGTGCAGAGGAGGAGGAGGGGGAGGGCAGTGGTGTGCAGAGGAGGAGGGTAGTGGTGCAGAGGAAGAGGGTAGTGGTGAGGAGGAGGAGGGTATTGATGCAGAGGAGGAAGAGGGTAGTAGTGCAGAGGAGGAGGGTAGTGGTGCAAAGGAGAAGGAGGGTAGTGGTGCAGAGGAGGAGGGTAGTGGTGCGGAGGAGGAGGAGGGTAGTGGTGCAGAGGAGGAGGGTAGTGGTGCCGAGGAGGCGGGTAGTGGTGCAGAGGAGGAAAAGGGTAGTTGTGCAGAGGAAAAGGAGGGTAGTGGTGCAGAGGAGGAGGAGGTTAGTGGTGCAGAGGAGGAGGGTAGTGGTGCAGAGGAGGAGGAGGGTAGTGGTGCAGAGGAGAAGGAAGGTAGTGGTGCAGAGGAGGAGGGTAGTGGTGCAGAGGAGGAGGGTAGTGATGCAGAGGAGGGTAGTGGTACAGAAGAGGAGGGTAGTGGTGCAGAAGAGGAGGGTAGTGGTGAGGAGGAGGAGGGTATTGATGCAGAGGAGGAAGAGGGTAGTAGTGCAGAGGAGGAGGGTAGTGGTGCAAAGGAGAAGGAGGGTAGTGGTGCAGAGGAGGAGGGTAGTGGTGCAGAGGAGGAGGAGGGTAGTGGTGCAGAGGAGGAGGGTAGTGGTTCAGAGGAGGAGGGTAGTGATGCAGAGGAGGAGGGTAGTGGTACAGAGGAGGAGGGTAGTGGTGCAGAAGAGGAGGGTAGTGGTGAGGAGGAGGAGGAGGGTATTGATGCAGAGGAGGAAGAGGGTAGTAGTGCAGAGGAGGAGGGTAGTGGTGCAAAGCAGAAGGAGGGTAGTGGTGCAGAGGAGGAGGGTAGTGGTGCGGAGGAGGAGAAGGGTAGTGGTGCAGAGGAGGAGAGTAGTGGTGCCGAGGAGGCGGGTAGTGGTGCAGAGGAGGAAAAGGGTAGTTGTGCAGAGGAAAAGGAGGGTAGTGGTGCAGAGGAGGAGAAGGTTAGTGGTGCAGAGGAGGAGGAGCGTTGTGGTGCCGAGGAG
>NC_091195.1:10804441-10858540 GCF_040958095.1 Procambarus clarkii | reverse complement strand
GGAGTGGTGTGGGAGAATGAGGAGGGTAGTGGAGCAGACGAGGAGGAAGGTAGAGGTGTAGAGGAGGAAGAGGGTAGTGGTGAAGAGGAGGAGGAGGGTAGTGGTACAGAGGAGGAGGGAAGTTGTGCAGAGGAGGAGGAGGAGGAGGGTAGTGGTGCAGTGGAGGAGGAGGGTTGTGGTGCAGAGGAGGAGGAGGGTAGTGGTGCAGAGGAGGAGGAGGGTAGTGGTGCAGAGGAAGAGGGTAGTGGTGCAGAGGAGGAGGAGGAGGGTAGTGGTGCAGAGGAGGAGGAGGGTAGTGGTGCAGAGGAGGAGGAGGGTAGTGGTACAGAGGAGGAGGGTAGTGGTGCAAAGGAAGAGGAGGGTAGTGGTGCAGAGGAGGAGGAGGGTAGTGGTGCAGAGGACGAGGAGGGTAGTGGTGCAGAGGAGGAGGAGGGCAGTGGTGCAGAGGAGGAGGAGGGTAGTGGTGCAGAGGAGGAGGAGGGTTGTGGTGCAGAGGAGGTGGGTAGTTGTGAAGAGGAGGAAGACGAGAGTAGTGGTGCAGAGGAGGAGGAGGGTAGTAGTGCAGAGGAGGAGGGTAGTGATGCAGAGGAGGAGGAGGAGGGTAGTGGTGCGGAGGAGGAGGAAGGTAGTGATGCAGAGGAGGAGGAGGGTAGTGGTGCAGAAGATGAGGAGGGTAGTGGTGCAGAGGAGGAGGAGGGTAGTGATGCAGAGGAGGAGGAGGGTAGTGGTGCAGAGGAGGAGGGCAGTGGTGCAGAGGAGGAGGAGGGCAGTGATGCAGAGGAGGAGGGTAGTGGTGCAGAGGAGGAGGAGGGTAGTGATGCAGAGGAGGAGGAGGGTAGTGGTGCAGAGGAGGATTAGGGTAGTGTCGCAGAGGAGGAGGAGGGTAGTGGTGCTGAGGAGGAGAAGGAGGAGGGTAGTGGTGCAGAGGAGGAGGGTAGTGGCGCAAAGGAGGAGTGTAGTGGTGCAGAGGAGGAGGAGGGTAGTGGTGCAGAGGAGGAGGAGGAGGGTAGTGCTGCAGAGGAGGAGGAGGGTAGTGGTGCAGAGGAGGATTAGGGTAGTGTCGCAGAGGAGGAGGAGGGTAGTGGTGCAGAGGAAGAGGAGGGTAGTGGTGCTGAGGAGGAGGAGGAGGGTAGTGGTGTAGAGGAGGAGGAGGGTAGTGGTGCAGAGGAGGAGGAGGGTAGTTTTGCAGAGGAGGAGGAGGGTAGTGGTGCAGAGGAAGAGGAGGCTAGTGGTGCAGAGGAGGAGGAGGAGGGTAGTGCTGCAGAGGAGGAGGAGGGTAGTGGTGCAGAGGAGGATTAGGGTAGTGTCGCAGAGGAGGAGGAGGGTAGTGGTGCAGAGGAGGAAGGGTAGTGGTGCAGAGGAGGAGGAGGGTAGTGGTGCAGAGGAGGAGGGTAGTGCTGAAGAGGAGGAGGTGGAGGGTGGTGGTTCAGAGGGGGAGGAGGGTAGTGCTGCAGAGGAGGAGTGTAGTGTTGCATAGGAGGAGGGTAGTGATGCAGAAGAGGAGGGTAGTGGTGTAAAGGAGGGGGGTAGTAGTGCAGAGGATGTGGAGGGTAGTGGTGCAGAGGAGGAGGAGGGTAGTGGTGAAGAGGAGGAGAAGGGTAGTGGTGCAGAGGAGGAGGAGGAGGTATTGGTTCAGAGGAGGAGGAGGGTACTGCTGCAGAGGAGGAGGGTAGTGGTGCAGAGGAGGAGGAGGGTAGTGGTGAAGAGGAGGGGGAGGGTAGTGGTGCAGAGGAAGAGGAGGGTAGTGGTGCGGCGGAGCAGGAGGAGGGTAGTGGTGTAGAGGAGGAGGAGGGTAGTGGTGCAGAGGAGGAGGAGGGTAGTTTTGCACAGGAGGATTAGGGTAGTGGTGCAGAGGAGGAGGAGGCTAGTGGTGCAGAGGAGGAGGAGGAGGGTAGTGGTGCGGAGGAGGAGGAGGGTAGTGGTGCAAAGGAGGAAGGTAGTGGTGTGGAGGAGGAGGAGGGTAGTGGTGCAGAGGAGGAGGAGAGTAGTGGTGCAGAGGAGGAGGAGGGTAGTGGTGCAGAGGAGGATTAGGGTAGTGTCGCAGAGGAGGAGGAGGGTAGTGATGCAGAGGAGGAGGGTAGTGGTGCAGAGGAGGAAGAGGGTAGTGGTGCAGAGGAAGAGGAGGGTAGTGGTGCTGAGGAGGAGGAGGGTAGTGGTGCAGAGGAGGAGGAGGGTATTGGTGCAGAGGAGGAGGAGGAGGAGGGTAGTAGTGCAGAGGAGGGTAGTGGTGCTAAAGCGAGTAGTGGTTCAGAGGAAGAGGGTAGTGGTGAAGAGGAGGAGGAGGGAAGTGGTTCAGAGGAGGAGGGTAGTGGTGAAGAGGAGGAGGAGGGAAGTGTTTCAAAGGAGGAGGAGGGTAGAGGTGCAGAGGAGGAGGAAGGTAGTGGTGCATAGGAGGAGGAGGGTAGTGGTGCAGAGGATATGGAGGGTAGTGGTGCAAAGGAGGAGGGTAGTGGTGCAGAGGAGGAGGAGGGTAGTGGTGCAGAGGAGGAGGAGGGTATTGGTGCAAAGGGGGAGGAGGGTAGTGGTGCAGAGGAGGAGAGTTGTGGTGCAGAGGAGGAGGAGGGTAGTGGTGAAGAGGAGGAGGAGGGTAGAGGTGCAGAGGAGGAGGAGGGTAGTGGTGAAGAGGAGGAGGAGGAGGGTAGTGGCGCAAAGGTGGAGGGTAGTGGTGCAGAGGAGGAGGGTAGTGATGCGGAGGAGGAGGAGGAGGAGGGTAGTGGTGTGGAGAATGAGGAGGGTAGTGGAGCAGACGAGGAGGAAGGTAGAGGTGTAGAGGAGGAAGAGGGTAGTGGTGAAGAGGAGGAGGAGGGTAGTGGTACAGAGGAGGAGGGAAGTTGTGCAGAGGAGGAGGAGGAGGAGGGTAGTGGTGCAGTGGAGGAGGAGGGTTGTGGTGCAGAGGAGGAGGAGGGTAGTGGTGCAGAGGAGGAGGAGGGTAGTGGTGCAGAGGAAGAGGGTAGTGGTGCAGAGGAGGAGGAGGAGGGTAGTGGTGCAGAGGAGGAGGAGGGTAGTGGTGCAGAGGAGGAGGAGGGTAGTGGTACAGAGGAGGAGGGTAGTGGTGCAAAGGAAGAGGAGGGTAGTGGTGCAGAGGAGGAGGAGGGTAGTGGTGCAGAGGACGAGGAGGGTAGTGGTGCAGAGGAGGAGGAGGGCAGTGGTGCAGAGGAGGAGGAGGGTAGTGGTACAGAGGAGGAGGAGGGTTGTGGTGCAGAGGAGGTGGGTAGTTGTGAAGAGGAGGAAGACGAGAGTAGTGGTGCAGAGGAGGAGGAGGGTAGTAGTGCAGAGGAGGAGGGTAGTGATGCAGAGGAGGAGGAGGAGGGTAGTGGTGCGGAGGAGGAGGAAGGTAGTGATGCAGAGGAGGAGGAGGGTAGTGGTGCAGAAGATGAGGAGGGTAGTGGTGCAGAGGAGGAGGAGGGTAGTGATGCAGAGGAGGAGGAGGGTAGTGGTGCAGAGGAGGAGGGCAGCGGTGCAGAGGAGGAGGAGGGCAGTGATGCAGAGGAGGAGGGTAGTGGTGCAGAGGAGGAGGAGGGTAGTGATGCAGAGGAGGAGGAGGGTAGTGGTGCAGAGGAGGATTAGGGTAGTGTCGCAGAGGAGGAGGAGGGTAGTGGTGCTGAGGAGGAGAAGGAGGAGGGTAGTGGTGCAGAGGAGGAGGGTAGTGGCGCAAAGGAGGAGTGTAGTGGTGCAGAGGAGGAGGAGGGTAGTGGTGCAGAGGAGGAGGAGGAGGGTAGTGCTGCAGAGGAGGAGGAGGGTAGTGGTGCAGATGAGGATTAGGGTAGTGTCGCAGAGGAGGAGGAGGGTAGTGGTGCAGAGGAAGAGGAGGGTAGTGGTGCTGAGGAGGAGGAGGAGGGTAGTGGTGTAGAGGAGGAGGAGGGTAGTGGTGCAGAGGAGGAGGAGGGTAGTTTTGCAGAGGAGGAGGAGGGTAGTGGTGCAGAGGAAGAGGAGGCTAGTGGTGCAGAGGAGGAGTAGGAGGGTAGTGCTGCAGAGGAGGAGGAGGGTAGTGGTGCAGAGGAGGATTAGGGTAGTGTCGCAGAGGAGGAGGAGGGTAGTGGTGCAGAGGAGGAAGGGTAGTGGTGCAGAGGAGGAGGAGGGTAGTGGTGCAGAGGAAGAGGAGGGTAGTGGTGCTGAGGAGGAAGAGGGTAGTGGTGCAGAGGAGGAGGAGGGTAGTGGTGCAGAGGAGGAGGAGGAGGGTAGTAGTGCAGAGGAGGAGGAGGGTAGTGGTGCAGAGGAGAGTAGTGATGCAGAGGAAGAGGGTAGTGGTGAAGAGGAGGAGGGAAGTGGTTCAGAGGAGGAGGGTAGTGGTGAAGAGGAGGAGGAGGGAAGCGGTTCAGAGGAGGAGGAGGGTAGTGGTGCAGAGGAGGAGGAAGGTAGTGGTGCATAGGAGGAGGAGGGTAGTGGTGCAGATGAGGAGAGTAGTGGTGCAGAGGAAGAGGAGGGTAGTGGTGCAGAGGAGGAGGAGGGTATTGGTGCAAAGGGGGAGGAGGGTAGGGGTGCAAATGAGGAGAGTAGTGGTGCAGAGGAGGAGGAGGGTAGTGGTGCAGAGGAGGTGGGTAGTGATGCGGAGGAGGAGGAGGAGGAGGGTAGTGGTGTGGCGAATGAGGAGGGTAGTGGTGCAGACGAGGAGGAGGGTAGTGGTGCAGAGGAGGAGGAAAGTAGTGGTGCAGAGGAGGAGGAAAGTAGTGGTGCAGAGGAAGAGGGTAGTGGTGCAGAGGAGGAGGAGGAGGGTAGTGATACAGAGAATGAGGAGAGTACTGGTGCAGAAGACGAGGTGGAGGATAGTGGTGCAAAGAATGAGGACAATATTGGTGCAGAGGAAGAGGAGGGTAGTGGTGCAGAGGAGGAGGAGGGTAGTGGTGCAGAGGAGGAAGAGGGTAGTGGTGTAGAGAAAGAGGGTAGTGGTGCAGAGGAGGAGGAGGGTGGTGGTACAGAGGAGGAGGGTAGTGGTGCAGAGGAAGAGGAGGGTAGTGGTGCAGAGGAAGAGGAGGGTAGTGGTGCAGAGGAGGAGGTGGAGGGTAGTGTCGCAGAGGAGGAGGAGGGTAGTGGTGCAGAGGAGGAGGTGGAGGGTAGTGTCGCAGAGGAGGAGGAGGGTAGTGGTGCAGAGGAGGAGGGTAGTGGTGCAGAGGAGGAGGGTAATGGTGCAGAGGAGGAGGAGGGTTGTGGTGCAGAGGAAGAGGAGGGTAGTGGTGCTGAGGAGGAGGAGGGTAGTGGTGCAGAGGAGGAGGAGGGTAGTGGTGCAGAGGAGGAGGAGGAGGGTAGTAGTGCAGAGGAGGAGGGTAGTGGTGCAGAGGAGAGTAGTGGTGCAGAGGAAGAGGGTAGTGGTGAAGAGGAGGAGGAGGGAAGTGGTTCAGAGGAGGAGGAGGGTAGTGGTACAGAGGAGGAGGAAGGTAGTGGTGCATAGGAGGAGGAGGGTAGTGGTGCTGAGAATGTGGAGGGTAGTGGTGCAAAGGAGGAGGGTAGTGGTGCAGAGGAGGAGGAGGGTAGTGGTGCAGAGGAGGAGGAGGGTATTGGTGCAAAGGGGGAGGAGGGTAGTGGTGCAGAGGAGGAGAGTAGTGGTGCAGAGGAGGAGGAGGGTAGTGGTGAAGAGGAGGAGGAGGGTAGAGGTGCAGAAGAGGAGGAGGGTAGTGGTGAAGAGGAGGAGGAGGAGGGTAGTGGTGCAGAGGAGGAGGAGGAGGTAAGTGGTGCAGAGGAGGAGGAGGAGGTTAGTGGTGCTGGGGAGGAGGAGGGTAGTGGTGCGGAGCTGAAGGAGGGTAGTGGTGCAGAGGAGGAGGAGGGTAGTGGTGCAGAGGACGAGGAGGGTAGTGGTGCAGAGGAGGAGGAGGGCAGTGGTGCAGAGGAGGAGGAGGGTAGTGGTACAGAGGAGGAGGAGGGTTGTGGTGCAGAGGAGGTGGGTAGTTGTGAAGAGGAGGAAGACGAGAGTAGTGGTGCAGAGGAGGAGGAGGGTAGTAGTGCAGAGGAGGAGGGTAGTGATGCAGAGGAGGAGGAGGAGGGTAGTGGTGCGGAGGAGGAGGAAGGTAGTGATGCAGAGGAGGAGGAGGGTAGTGGTGCAGAAGATGAGGAGGGTAGTGGTGCAGAGGAGGAGGAGGGTAGTGATGCAGAGGAGGAGGAGGGTAGTGGTGCAGAGGAGGAGGAGGGCAGTGGTGCAGAGGAGGAGGAGGGCAGTGATGCAGAGGAGGAGGGTAGTGGTGCAGAGGAGGAGGAGGGTAGTGATGCAGAGGAGGAGGAGGGTAGTGGTGCAGAGGAGGAGGGCAGTGATGCAAAGGAGGAGGGTAGTGCTGCAGAGGAGGAAGGTAGTGCTGCAGAGGAGGAGGAGGGTAGTGCTGCAGAGGAGGAGGGCAGTGATGCAGAGGAGGAGGAGGGTAGTGCTGCAGAGGAGGAGGGTAGTGCTGCAGAGGAGGGCAGTGGCGCAGAGGAGGAGGGCAGTGATGCAGAGGAGGAGGGCAGTAAGGCAGAGGAGGAGCGTAGTGGTGCAGAGGAGGAGGGTAGTGGTGCAGAGGAGGAGGAGGGTAGTGCTGCAGAGGAGGAGGAGGAGGAGAGCAGTGGTGCAGAAGGGGAGGAGGAGAGTAGTGGTGCAGAGGGGGAGGAGGGTAGTGGTGCAGAGGAGAGTAGTGGTGCAGAGGAGGAGGAGGGTAGTGGTGCAGAGGAGGAGGGTAGTGCTGAAGAGGAGGAGGTGGAGGGTGGTGGTTCAGAGGGGGAGGAGGGTAGTGCTGCAGAGGAGGAGTGTAGTGTTGCATAGGAGGAGGGTAGTGATGCAGAAGAGGAGGGTAGTGGTGCAGAGGAGGAGGAGGGTAGTGGTGCAGAGGACGAGGAGGGTAGTGGTGCAGAGGAGGAGGAGGGCAGTGGTGCAGAGGAGGAGGAGGGTAGTGGTACAGAGGAGGAGGAGGGTTGTGGTGCAGAGGAGGTGGGTAGTTGTGAAGAGGAGGAAGACGAGAGTAGTGGTGCAGAGGAGGAGGAGGGTAGTAGTGCAGAGGAGGAGGGTAGTGATGCAGAGGAGGAGGAGGAGGGTAGTGGTGCGGAGGAGGAGGAAGGTAGTGATGCAGAGGAGGAGGAGGGTAGTGGTGCAGAAGATGAGGAGGGTAGTGGTGCAGAGGAGGAGGAGGGTAGTGATGCAGAGGAGGAGGAGGGTAGTGGTGCAGAGGAGGAGGAGGGCAGTGGTGCAGAGGAGGAGGAGGGCAGTGATGCAGAGGAGGAGGGTAGTGGTGCAGAGGAGGAGGAGGGTAGTGATGCAGAGGAGGAGGAGGGTAGTGGTGCAGAGGAGGAGGGCAGTGATGCAAAGGAGGAGGGTAGTGCTGCAGAGGAGGAAGGTAGTGCTGCAGAGGAGGAGGAGGGTAGTGCTGCAGAGGAGGAGGGCAGTGATGCAGAGGAGGAGGAGGGTAGTGCTGCAGAGGAGGAGGGTAGTGCTGCAGAGGAGGGCAGTGGCGCAGAGGAGGAGGGCAGTGATGCAGAGGAGGAGGGCAGTAAGGCAGAGGAGGAGCGTAGTGGTGCAGAGGAGGAGGGTAGTGGTGCAGAGGAGGAGGAGGGTAGTGCTGCAGAGGAGGAGGAGGAGGAGAGTAGTGGTGCAGAAGGGGAGGAGGAGAGTAGTGGTGCAGAGGGGGAGGAGGGTAGTGGTGCAGAGGAGAGTAGTGGTGCAGAGGAGGAGGAGGGTAGTGGTGCAGAGGAGGAGGGTAGTGCTGAAGAGGAGGAGGTGGAGGGTGGTGGTTCAGAGGGGGAGGAGGGTAGTGCTGCAGAGGAGGAGTGTAGTGTTGCATAGGAGGAGGGTAGTGATGCAGAAGAGGAGGGTAGTGGTGAAGAGGAGGAGAAGGGTAGTGGTGCAGAGGAGGAGGAGGAGGTATTGGTTCAGAGGAGGAGGAGGGTACTGCTGCAGAGGAGGAGGGTAGTGGTGCAGAGGAGGAGGAGGGTAGTGGTGAAGAGGAGGGGGAGGGTAGTGGTGCAGAGGAAGAGGAGGGTAGTGGTGCGGCGGAGCAGGAGGAGGGTAGTGGTGTAGAGGAGGAGGAGGGTAGTGGTGCAGAGGAGGAGGAGGGTAGTTTTGCACAGGAGGATTAGGGTAGTGGTGCAGAGGAGGAGGAGGCTAGTGGTGCAGAGGAGGAGGAGGAGGGTAGTGGTGCGGAGGAGGAGGAGGGTAGTGGTGCAAAGGAGGAAGGTAGTGGTGTGGAGGAGGAGGAGGGTAGTGGTGCAGAGGAGGAGGAGAGTAGTGGTGCAGAGGAGGAGGAGGGTAGTGGTGCAGAGGAGGATTAGGGTAGTGTCGCAGAGGAGGAGGAGGGTAGTGATGCAGAGGAGGAGGGTAGTGGTGCAGAGGAGGAAGAGGGTAGTGGTGCAGAGGAAGAGGAGGGTAGTGGTGCTGAGGAGGAGGAGGGTAGTGGTGCAGAGGAGGAGGAGGGTATTGGTGCAGAGGAGGAGGAGGAGGAGGGTAGTAGTGCAGAGGAGGGTAGTGGTGCTAAAGCGAGTAGTGGTTCAGAGGAGGTAGTGGGTAGTGGTGAAGAGGAGGAGGAGGGAAGTGGTTCAGAGGAGGAGGGTAGTGGTGAAGAGGAGGAGGAGGGAAGTGTTTCAGAGGAGGAGGAGGGTAGAGGTGCAGAGGAGGAGGAAGGTAGTGGTGCATAGGAGGAGGAGGGTAGTGGTGCAGAGGATATGGAGGGTAGTGGTGCAAAGGAGGAGGGTAGTGGTGCAGAGGAGGAGGAGGGTAGTGGTGCAGAGGAGGAGGAGGGTATTGGTGCAAAGGGGGAGGAGGGTAGTGGTGCAGAGGAGGAGAGTTGTGGTGCAGAGGAGGAGGAGGGTAGTGGTGAAGAGGAGGAGGAGGGTAGAGGTGCAGAGGAGGAGGAGGGTAGTGGTGAAGAGGAGGAGGAGGAGGGTAGTGGCGCAAAGGTGGAGGGTAGTGGTGCAGAGGAGGAGGGTAGTGATGCGGAGGAGGAGGAGGAGGAGGGTAGTGGTGTGGAGAATGAGGAGGGTAGTGGAGCAGACGAGGAGGAAGGTAGAGGTGTAGAGGAGGAAGAGGGTAGTGGTGAAGAGGAGGAGGAGGGTAGTGGTGCAGAGGAGGAGGGAAGTTGTGCAGAGGAGGAGGAGGAGGAGGGTAGTGGTGCAGTGGAGGAGGAGGGTTGTGGTGCAGAGGAGGAGGAGGGTAGTGGTGCAGAGGAGGAGGAGGGTAGTGGTGCAGAGGAAGAGGGTAGTGGTGCAGAGGAGGAGGAGGAGGGTAGTGGTGCAGAGGAGGAGGAGGGTAGTGGTGCAGAGGAGGAGGAGGGTAGTGGTACAGAGGAGGAGGGTAGTGGTGCAAAGGAAGAGGAGGGTAGTGGTTCAGAGGAAGAGGAGGGTAGTGGTGCAGAGGAGGAGGGTAGTGGTGCAGAGGAAGAGGAGGGTAGTGGTGCAGAGAAGGAGGGTAGTGGTGCAGAGGAGGACGAGGATTGTGGTGCAGAGGAGGAGGAGGGTAATGGTGCAGAGGAGGAGGGTAGTGGTTCAGAGGAGGAGTGTAGTGTTGCAGAGGAAGTGGAGGGTATAGTGCAGAGGAGGAGGGTAGTGGGTGCAGAGGAGGAGGAGGGTAGTGTTGCAGAGGGGGAGGAGGGTAGTGGTGCAGAGGAGGAGGAGGGTAGTGGTGCATAGTAGGAGGGTAGTGGTGCAGAGGAAGAGGGTAGTGGTGCTGAGGAGGAGGGTAGTGGTGCAGAGGAGGAAGAGGTAGAGGAGGGTAGTGGTGAAGAGGAGGAGGAGGAGGAGGGTGGTGGTGCTAAGGAGGATGAGGGTAGTGGTGCAGGGGAGGAGGGTAGTGGTGCAGAGGAGGAGGAGTGTAGTGGAGCAGAGCCAGATACCATCAACCACCACAACCATTAACTATCACCACCATCAACCATCACAGACATCAACCACCAATACCTTAAACCACCACAACCATCAACAAAGACTAACATCAACCACCACAACCATTAACTACCACCACCATCAACCACCTTAGCCATCAACCATCACAGACATCAACCACCAGAGCTATCAACCACCAATACCATAAACCACCATAACCTCAACCACCATTAACATTAACCACTACTACCACTAATCACAACCATCAGCCACCACAATTACCAACCACAGCAATCAACCACCACCACCACCAACCACAACTATTAACCACCACTAGAACCAACCACTACCACCAACAATAAACATCACCCACCACTGCCACCAATCACAACCTACCACCACTGCCACCAACCACAACCCAGCAACAATTCCACCACCACTACCATGGATTCTCCATTAAGTAAAAGTAATGAATAAAATATTTTTAACCTACCTTTTATTATGCTTCAGTTTTATTTCTAGTATATGTAGAAATATATTTTTAATATATTTCTCAATTTTTTATATATATTCCATCAATCAGGAAAACGATTTTAATGCAACATTTAAGGTTGCGATACGGTCTCAAAATTGTTTAGCCAAAGTTGTGCAGTAAGTTGTGGCAACTTATTTACAACCACACAATAACGTAGCTAATACATGAAAACAAACGTTGTCACACCTGGCTACTCTCCCGACCCACACCTGTAGATGAGAGGGAACACTGAAGCCCACACCTGGCTACTCTCCCCACCCACACCTGCACATGAGAGGGAACACTAAAGCCCACACCTGGCTACTCTCCCCACCCACACCTGCACATGAGAGGGAACACTAAAGCCCACACCTGGCTACTCTCTCCACCCACACCTGTCTATGTCACACACTCATGCCAAAGAAAACTTATATCAAGTAAATCTAGCTTGTATTAAGCAAGACAATGTTGGGCTAAATATTGATCAGTGTTATCTTATAAGCAGTGAAGCTTGCTTAATGAATATTCTTGGTCGCTAAACGGTGCTCAAAGTTACTCAAGAAGCCTTATAAGTTCTCTAATTCATGACTTTTAATGTAAAAATATTTTTGAAAGCACTGTGAATTAAACAACTGAGTTACAGATATTCACGTGTTAAAATGTCGTCAATACGTACTGGTGAGACGCGTGTCACGGAAGGCCAGGAGACTATACCCTCCTCTTGAGGGAGGACACAGCTGAGCCGCCAGGCGGCAGCACCAGTCTATGGCGGGGTCGTCATCAGTGAGGTCCCGCCTGATGGTCAGGCGGAGCTCCCCCTGGTACGGCAGACTGCCCAGTGTGTCCGGGTCCACGTAGCCCGTGGCGTCCAGTGTGTCCGGGTCCCCGTAGCCCGTGGCGTCCAGGGTGTCCGGGTCCACGTAGCCCGTGGCGTCCAGTGTGTCCGGGTCCCCGTAGCCCGTGGCGTCCAGGACAATGTCTGAAGACATACACTGAGATACAGTCAATGGTCGTTACTGGTATGTTCTAAGATATAACAAGAAGACATACTGAGCCATCCACTCACCTTACTGCTGGGTTTATTACCTGATGACAAGTCCGTATTTTGGACAGTATTAATAGCATCTAAACTATGTATTAATAGCTTTTAAAAGCCACGGTCAAGGTCATCGGTAACAATGGTCAAGGTCATCTGTATCAATTGTCAAGGTCATCTGTATCAATGGTCAAGGTCATCTGTATCAATGGTCAAGGTCATCTGTATCAATGGTCAAGGTCACAGTCAAGGTTATCTGTATCAATTGTCAAGGTCACAGTCAAGGTTGTCTGTATCATTTGTCAAGGTCACAGTCAAAGTTACCTGTATCAACTGTATCAAGTTTATCTGTATCAATGGTCAAGGTCATCTGTATCAATAGTCAAGGTCATCTGTGTCAATGGTCAAGGTCATCTGTGTCAATGGTCAAGGTCATCTGTATCAATAGTCAAGGTCATCTGTGTCAATGGTCAAGGTCAGTCAAAGTCATCTGTGTCAATGGTCAAGGTCACAGTCAAGGTCATCTGTATCAATGGTCAAGGTCATCTGTATCATGGTCAAGGTCACAGTCATGGTCATCTTTATCAATGGTCAAGGTCTCATTAGAAGGTCATATAAACTAAGTCAAGGTCACAGTGAAAGGTCATCTGGAGCAAGTATCAAGGTCACAGTGAAAGGTCATCTGGAGCAAGTATCAAGGTCACAGGGATAGATGGGTCACCTGAATTAAGGATCAAAGTTACGGAAGGTCTAATTAACCAAGGGATCAAGGTCACAGTGAAAGGTCCTCTTAAACAGGAATTAGGTCACACTGAAAAGTCATCTTAAACAGGAATTAGGTCACAGAGAAAGGTCATCCTGAACAGGAATTAGGTCACAGTGAAAGGTCATCCTAAACAGGAATTAGGTCACAGTGAAAGGTCATCCTGAATAGGAATTAGGTCACAGTGAAAAGTCATCTTGAACAGGAATTAGGTCACAGTAAAAGGTCATCCTGAACAGGAATTAGGTCACAGTGAAAGGTCATCCTGAACAGGAATTAGGTCACAGTAAAAGGTCATCCTGAACAGGAATTAGGTCACAGTGTAAGGTCATCCTGAACAGGAATTAGGTCACAGTAAAAGGTCATCCTGAACAGGAATTAGGTCACAGTGAAAAGTCATCTTGAACAGGAATTAGGTCACAGTAAAAGGTCATCCTGAACAGGAATTAGGTCACAGTGAAAGGTCATCTTAAACAGGAATTAGGTCACAGTAAAAGGTCATCTTGGACAGGAATTAGGTCACAGAGAAAATTCATCTTGAACAGGAATTAGGTCACAGTGAAAGGAGATCTGTACCACGAGTCAAAGTCAAAGTGATAAGTCATCTGAACCAAAAGTATGGCGTCGCTAAATACTTCATGAAACTATTTATGCACAAGAATATATACAGCAGCGGAATGTTTCGAAAATTTATTATTCATGGAGTAGTCGCCCTTAATAAGTCTATATTTGTAATCAAAGTAGAAGGTTTGTCACCCTTAGGGTGACTATATTTGTAAACAATATCAGGTGTTTGTCACCCTTAAGGTGACTATATTTGTAAACAGTATAAGGTGTTTGTCGCTCTTAAGGTGACTATATTTGTAAACAAAATAAGGTGTTTGTCTCCCTTAAGGTGATTATGTTTGTAAACAATATAAGGAATCTTTCGTCCATAAGGTTGTAAACATATATGTAAACAATGTAAATCTGAATTACTATATTAAACATGACGAATGAAGCCCTTTGCGTAATTTTGGTATTAATAAATAACTAAAAATTATGGTGGAAAATATGAATATTTACCAAGAGTCTGCAGGTGAGGAAGGTGAGGCAGGTGACGGATGAGGACGGGCAGTTGCTGTAGTGTGAGGCGCAGGGTGAGGCTCTCGAGGGTGTGAGGCAACAGGGGTATGGCTGCCTCAGACAAGCCACCATCAAACCGCTCTAAGGTACACTTACTGCCGGGGGCTGTCAGCCTCTCCAAACATTGTTTTCGTATATCACTTCTCTCTTTGCTGTCTAAACTATAGTCAAGATCTAAGGATATGGTTACCTTCATTTTTGCCAGCACAGACAGTGCAGACAGGCGCTGCTTTAGTTGGGGTGTATCGTTTATGTTTAGGTAAATGATCTCAGGTGTCACCTTCTTAAGAACAAGCGGCAGGACAACCCACGAGTCAACACTCCATATTGTCCACCTGTGTTCTGGACGCAGCTTCTCACACACGGCTTGGATGACGTGCTCACTCCCGCGGGACTCTGCTACATGCTTCAACAGCTCGTCAGTCTTATCTGTAACCATCTCGAACAGGTCAATTATGTGAGTAATGAACTTGTGCTCTACTCCCCGGGCACACAGCACCCCGGTAGTGCTGACTAAAATGTTCTGCCATCTGGGGAGCTCCCTAAACTCTTGGTACACGGCACTAATATCAAACGTTGACCCTCTCACGTGATCTCCCAAGGAGCGTTTTTCCTTACGTACAACATCCACTAAGAGGTCAATGATTGTAGACCTTACCCCTGACACACGGTGTGATGCTGGATCACCTCGGTCTTGCTCAGCCCTCAACAAGAGAGCGACCAGCCTCCTGCTGGCACAATACTCCTGGTACCTGGCGTGAAAATAGCCAAACACCCACACCACACTGAGGCCCCGACGGTAGCTGGTTCTTGTGAAATAGTTGGACAAGACCTCCTCCTGCGGCAGTCCCAGAGTGTCACACTTCTCCCTAATCTCCGCTTCCGTCTCCGGCCAAAGGTCGTACTCCTTCCTCAGGACCCCTCTTAAACTAATCTCTTCTAAGAACCTCAAAAACTTTCTCACATTTTCGTCACATTTTCCTTTGGGTTCGGTCACGTGTTTGTCTGTGAGTCTGGACACTAGTTTGTTGGTTATGAAGTCATGAATCTTCTCGTAGACTTGAGTGTTTGTGGTGAGGTTGTTAAATTCTTCTGGAGCCTCGACACACAGCAGCGCCAACAAGGTCAAGGTGAGTGGAGTGTTGAGGTACTCACCCAGGAACTGACTCATCTGCTCCAGCCGCTGGGTAAACCTCCCTGTGATGACACGCCGTTGGCTCTCTTCCTCCACCAGCACCTTGATGGTTCTCTCGGCGAACTCCACGCGACGTTCTGGAGTGATGCCCAAGACGAGGATGTTGCAGCGAGGTCTGGTGTGTGGGACGAGCTGTGACAGGTGTTGGTCCCACCCCGGCCGTGTGGTTATCACCAACCTCACATCCTTGCCAGGCAGGTGCAACAGCTCCTCCACCAGCCTTCCTGAATGGTCGTTGACCTCGTCGTAGCCGTCAATCAGGACTAATATATTTAAGCTCAAGATTATCTCCTTAAACAGCTGGAAGTCAGCACCAGAATCACTAAGTGTTTGAGGCAGCAACTGGCGGAGGAGACCATCGAAGGTATTAAGATGTGTGTCCCTGCACTGTACATAGAAAACGAGGTCCGCAGTGCCCAGGTGACGTATGGCAGCAGGGTCCTCTACCCACTTCTCGAGGATGAGCTTGAGTAAAGTTGTCTTGCCCATACCACCTTCCCCCGTCAGGAGGACACACTCAGGGACTCTTCCGTCCTCTCGTCTCATACTCAAGATGTGTTCATAATCTATATCCTGACCCTTGGCAGCGTGGGAGGGTCTTGTGCTCTCCTGACCCTTGGCAGCATGGAAGGGTCTTGCCCCTATGACGGGATCTTCAAGGAGTCGCAGTCGTGTAAAAGCAAGACTTGGGTTGTAGTTAATGTTGAGGTGGAGCCAGGGTGCAGGAACAATCTGGTACAGCAGTTTATACCCGCCAGTTAGCTCCTGCTTGCTCATCTGCTTAACCTCTTCTGTGATGTGGCTTCTGAACATCTTAATCTCCTGGCGGAGCTGAGGCAAGTACGCCACATCTGAGGGATCCAGCGGCTCTCTGACCTTCGCTAGCAGATCACCAATATAGTTGGTGACATCTCTGGTCACGTGGTCCATATCCTGGCTGTTTGTCCCACACCGGACGCCGGCCTCAGCCAGCATCTTAGCCAATAAGTCACTGAGCTCCGTCAGTGTTGACGTAAGATCTTGCTCTGACATTCTCACATTATCATGGGCCAACGTGTTTCGGTGTTGCTTCAGGCTGTAAATGAGGTGTTCATGTGATGGTCCCTGAGGCCCTGGAGTGGTCCACGTGGGGTCATTCATCTCAGCCAGACCACACACACGTTGCAGGAGTTTATACAACAGGGTGATGTCAAAAGTTGCCGCGTCAGAGGAAGCTTCGAGTTTATCCCTCTGTTGAGCATCGAAGACACGCCTGTACTGAGCATTGGTGTACCCCAAGTCCTGAGTGAGGTAAGTCCCTACTGGGAAGGTGCCCCGGTACGACCACATAAACACACTTGCTTGCGCGTCTCGTCCTGCCTTAGTCACAGCCAGTCCATACCGCAGTCTGTTCACATCTTCCCGTTGGATAACAGGACTCGAGGCCGCCATATTGGGCCGTATGATTCTCACCTCACACAACTGTTGTCAAGTTTCACACAAGCAGTAAATGTCCCACGCTGGTTTTGTTATTATATTATGTTTAAAAACATAACATTGTTTCTCACTGTCGGAGACGGGCAGCTTGTTAGGCTTATGTAGGCCTTGCTAAGCCAACGACAGACCTTCCTCAGGATGCATCCCTCAACAGTTGACTAATTTCCAGGTTAATGTTTACTGCTAGGTGAACAGAGGTATCAGGAGGCTGAGCATCTCACACTGCCAGGGAATCAAACTCGGATCTAATCGGTGATGATCCGACTGCATTAACCATAATACAGTCACTTAAATGACCAAAAATGTAAGTGATTTCCATATAAACCAAATTTTACAAAATGTGTTCACATGTTAATGCAATATTCGGTTCCAGCTTTATTTGTTATTTTCAATTTGTTCTTTAACTAGTTAATTTCTTCTGTCTTCATACTCTTCAGAATTCTGTCATCTGGAAGAACAATTTAACGTTATTAAAACAAGATGTTAGTGTTAAACATTGGGTCAGAAATACATTTTTGAGATCACTAAAACAAATAAAATTCCAAAGTCTGCCTCCTGAATTTTTTTATATATTTTATAACTTAAAACTTGTCAATATTTTGACCTAACTCCTGTGATCATTGTGGTGTTGGCTTCTGGTTTAGGTAGAGTAATGGTGCTCATTTTCTCACACAGAAATATACGGTGTAGCATTTAGTAATGTTATTCTCTGCCTTTATCTTGCTCTTGTAAGGACCTATTTAGATTATGCAGTTCAGTTTGGTCAACATACAATATACTGGACATAATTTAACTTGAACCCATAAAGAGAAGAATGACAAAGTTGATCTCAGGAATTAGAAATCTCCCTTATTAAGAGAGATTAAGGAAGCTATGTTTACACATTCTTCGGAAAGTATAGTTGATATTATTGATGTTGTCAAAAGGATGAAAAGTTATATCGAAGGTAGTAATCATAAGTTGTTAACTGCATCAACACAAAATAGAACAAGAATGATAAATCTGTATCAATAAGAAATAATGTCTGCTTCTCTGTCTATGCGAGCTAGAAGACCCTACTCAGGGAGCTAGCCTCACCTAATTTCTAACAGTAATTCCTGCTGGGTATGTGCCCAACAGGGAATGGCATATATGTAGGGAGTACAACTTTAAAGAGTACCAAAGCTACCCCCCTACCACGAACTTTGCTATATCATATTAATTAGGCTTTGAATTATTTATTTGTTTTCTTGCAAGGGTTCCCAGCTGAGCTTCTGTGTAGATCGCCCTCTCCCCCTCCGCTCTCTTGTGGACAATATTCACAGTATAATGTTAACAACTTACATGGAGTTTACTACAAGTAAACTTCCGTCCCCTGAGAGTCTCTTATAGGAGCAATGATGGAGGGCCGCGTAGGGGCTCATCATATAAAATGGCCGCCTAGAGGCACATAAAATGGCCGCCTAGAGGCACATAAAATGGCCGCCTAGAGGAACATAAAATGGCCGCCAGGAGGCACATAAAGGGCCGCCTAGAGGCACATAAAGGGCCGCTTGTAGGTACATAAAGGGCCGCCTAGAGGAACACAAAGGGCCGCCTAGAGGAACATAATGGATCGCCGAGAGGCAAATAAAATGGCCGCCTAGAGGCAAATAAAACGGCCGGCATGAGGCAAAAAAAAATGGCCGCCTGGAGGCTCTTAAAATTGGCCCCATAAAAGCCCATAAACGGGTCGCCTACAGACAAAAAAAGGGCCTCCTAGAGGCACATAAAATGGCCGCCATGAGGCCAAAAAAAGTCCGCCTTGAGGCACATAAAATGGCCACCTGGAGGGCCATAAAATGGCCGCCTCGAGGCACAAAAAATGCCGCCTAGAGGCACATAAAATGGCCGCCTAGAGGCACATAAAGGGGCCGCCTAGCGGCACATAAAGAGGTGCATAAAGGGTCGCCTAGAGGCATATAATGGGGCCGGCAAGAGGTAAATAAAGGGGCCGCCTAGAGGCACATAAAGAGACGCCTAGAGGCACATAAAGGGGCCGCCTAGAGGTGCATAAAGGGTCGCCTAGAGGCACATAAAGGGCCGCCTAGAGGCACATTAAGGGCCGACTAGAGGCACATAAAGGGGCCGCCTAGAGGCACATAAAGGGGCCGCCTAGAGGTGCATAAAGTGGCCGCCTAGAGGTACATAAAGGGCCGCCTAGAGGCACATTAAGGGCCGACTAGAGGCACATAAAGGGGCCGCCTAGAGGCACATAAAGGGCCGCCTAGAGGCACATTAAGGGCCGACTAGAGGCACATAAAGGGGTCGCCTAGAGGCACATAAAGGGCCGCCTAGAGGCACATTAAGGGCCGAGTAGAGGCACATAAAGGGGCCGACTAGAGGCACATAAAGGGCCGCCTAGAGGCACATAAAGAGCCGATTAGAGGCTCATAAAGGGGCCGCCTAGAGGCACATAAAGGGCCGATTAGAGGCACATAAAGGGGCCGCCTAGAGGCACATAAAGAGGTGTATAAAGGGTCGCCTAGAGGCACATAAAGGGGCCGCCTAGAGGCACATAAAGTGGCCGCCTAGAGGTACATTAAGGGCCGACTAGAGGCACATAAAGGGGCCGAATAGAGGCACATAAAGGGCCGCCTACAGGCACATAAAGAGGCCGCCTAGAGGCACATAAAGAGGCCGTCTAGAGGCACATTAAGGGCCGACTAGAGGCACATAAAGGGGCCGACTAGAGGCACATAAAGGGCCGCCTAGAGGTACATAAAGGGCCGCCTAGAGGTACATAAAGGGGCCGCCTAGAGGCACATAAAGGGCCGCCTAGAGGTACATAAAGTGGCCGCCTAGAGGTACATAAAGTGGCCGCCTAGAGGTACATAAAGGGGCCGCCTAGAGGCACATAAAGGGACCGCCTAGAGGTACATGAAGGGGCCGCCTAGAGGAACATAAAGGGGCCACCTAGAGGTACATAAAGGGCCGCCTAGAGGCACATAAAGGGACCGCCTAGAGGTACATGAAGGGGCCGCCTAGAGGAACATAAAGGGGCCGCTTAGAGGCATATAATGGGGCCGGCAAGTGGTAAATAAAGGGGCCGCCTAAAGGTATATAAAGAGCCGCCTAGAGGCACATAAAGAGCCGCCTAGAGGCACATAAAGGGCCGCCTAGAGGCAAATAAAGGGGCCGCCTAGAGGCACATAAAGGGGCCGCCTAGAGGCACATAAAGGGGCCGCCTAGAGGCATATAATGGGGCCGGCAAGAGGTAAATAAAGGGGCCACCTAAAGGTATATAAAGAGCCGCCTAGAGGCACATAAAGAGCCGCCTAGAGGCACATAAAGGGCCGCCTAGAGGCACATAAAGAGCCGCCTAGAGTTACATAAAGGGACCACCTAGAGGCACATAAATAGGTCGCCTAGAAGTACATAAAGGGCCGCCTAGAGGTGCATAAAGGGGCAGCCGAGAGGCACATAAAGGGGCCGCCTAGAGGTACATAAAGGGCCGCCTAGAGGTACATAAAGGGGCCGCCCAG
The DNA here is from genome assembly GCF_040958095.1 of Procambarus clarkii. Classification (NCBI taxonomy): domain Eukaryota; kingdom Metazoa; phylum Arthropoda; class Malacostraca; order Decapoda; family Cambaridae; genus Procambarus; species Procambarus clarkii. The sequence continues at coordinate 10,839,163 of NC_091195.1, read as the reverse complement.
AGGCACATAAAGGGGCCGTCTAGAGGTACATAAAGGGGCCGCCTAGAGGTACATAAAGGGGCCGCCTAGAGGTACATAAAGAGCCGCCAAGAGGTACATAAAGGAGCCGCCTAGAGGCACATAAAGGGCCGCCTAGAGGAACATAAAGGGGCCGCCTAGAGGTACATGAAGGGGGCCGCCTAGTGGAACAAAAAGGGGCCGCCTAGAGGCACATAATGGGACCGCCTAGAGGTACATGAAGGGGCCGCCTAGAGGAATATAAAGGGGCCTCCTAGAGGTACATAAAGGGCCGCCTAGAGGCACATAAAGGGGCCGCCTAGAGGAACATAAAGGGGACGCCTAGAGGTACATAAAGGGGCCGCCTAGAGGTACATAAAGGGGCCACCTAGAGGTACATAAAGGGCCGCCTAGAGGTACATAAAGGGGCCGCCTAGAGGAACATAAAGGGGACGCCTAGAGGTACATAAAGGGGCCGCCTAGAGGCACATAAAGGGCCGCCTAGAGGCACATAAAGGGGCCACCTAGAGGTACATAAAGGGCCGCCTAGAGGTACATAAAGGGGCCGCCTAGAGGAACATAAAGGGGACGCCTAGAGGTACATAAAGGGGCCGCCTAGAGGTACATAAAGAGCCGCCTAGAGGTACATAAAGGGCCGCCTAGAGGTACATGAAGGGGCCGCTAGAGGAACATAAAGGGCCGCCTAGAGGTACATAAAGGGCCGCCTAGAGGAACATAAATGGCCGCCTAGAGGTACATAAAGGGCCGCCTATAGGAACATAAACGGCCGCCTAGAGGTACATAAAGGGCCGCCTAGAGGAACATAAACGGCCGCCTAGAGGTACATAAAGGGGCCGCCTAGAGGTGCATAAAGGGCCGCCTAGAGGTACATAAAGGGCCTCCTTGAGGCACATTAAGGGCGCCTAAAGGCACATAAAGGGCCCGCCTAGAGGTACATAAAGGGGCCACCTTGAGGTGAATAAAGGGCCGCCTAGAGGTACATAAAGGAGCCGCCTAAAGGTACATAAAGGACCGCCTAGAGGTACATAAAGGGCCGCCTAGAGGTACATAAAGGGCCTCCTAGAGGCACATAAAGGACCGCCTAGAGGTACATATAGCACCGCCGAGAGGTGCATCAATGGGCCGCCTAGAGGCACATAAAAGGCCTCCTAGAGGCACATAAAGGGCCGCCAAGAGGTATATAAAGGGGCCGCCTAGAGGAACATAAAGGGGACGCCTAGAGGTACATAAAGGGGCCGCCTAGAGGCACATAAAGGGCCGCCTAGAGGCACATAAAGGGGCCACCTAGAGGTACATAAAGGGCCGCCTAGAGGTACATAAAGGGGCCGCCTAGAGGAACATAAAGGGGACGCCTAGAGGTACATAAAGGGGCCGCCTAGAGGTACATAAAGAGCCGCCTAGAGGTACATAAAGGGCCGCCTAGAGGTACATGAAGGGGCCGCTAGAGGAACATAAAGGGCCGCCTAGAGGTACATAAAGGGCCGCCTAGAGGAACATAAATGGCCGCCTAGAGGTACATAAAGGGCCGCCTATAGGAACATAAACGGCCGCCTAGAGGTACATAAAGGGCCGCCTAGAGGAACATAAACGGCCGCCTAGAGGTACATAAAGGGGCCGCCTAGAGGTGCATAAAGGGCCGCCTAGAGGTACATAAAGGGCCTCCTTGAGGCACATTAAGGGCGCCTAAAGGCACATAAAGGGCCCGCCTAGAGGTACATAAAGGGGCCACCTTGAGGTGAATAAAGGGCCGCCTAGAGGTACATAAAGGAGCCGCCTAAAGGTACATAAAGGACCGCCTAGAGGTACATAAAGGGCCGCCTAGAGGTACATAAAGGGCCTCCTAGAGGCACATAAAGGACCGCCTAGAGGTACATATAGCACCGCCGAGAGGTGCATCAATGGGCCGCCTAGAGGCACATAAAAGGCCTCCTAGAGGCACATAAAGGGCCGCCAAGAGGTATATAAAGGGGCCGCCTAGAGGTTCATAAAGGGCCGCCTAGATGTATATAAAGGGCCGCCTAGAGGCACATAAATGGCCGCCTAGAGGCACATAAAGGGCCACCTAGAGGTACATAAATGGACCGCTTAGAGGTACATAAAGGGCCCCCTAGAGGCACATAAAAGGCCTCCTAGAGGCATATAAAGGGTCGCCTAGAGGCACATAAAGGGCCGCCTAGAGGCATATAAAGGGGCCGCTAAGAGGTACATAAAGGACCGCCTAGAGGTACATAATTTGTCGCTTGGAGGCACATAAAGGGCCGCCTATAGGCACATAAAGGGCCGCTTGGAGGTACATAAAGGGCCGCTAGGAGGTACATAAAGGGCTGCTTGGAGGTACATAAAGGGCCGCGTGGAGGTACACAAAGGGCCGCCAGGAGGTATATAAAGGGCAGCTTTGAGGCACATTAAAGGGCCGCCTAGAGACACATAAAAGGCCGCCAATAGGAACATAAAAGGCCGCCTGGAGGTATATAAAGGGCCACATGGAGGTACATAATGGGCCGCCTAGAGGTACATAAAGGGCCGCCTAGAGGCACTTAAAGGGCCACATGGAGGTACATAATGGGCCGCCTAGAGGTGCATAAAGGGGCCGCCTAGAGGTACATAAAGGGACCTCCTAAATGCACATAAAGGGCTGCCTAGAGGTACATAAAGTGGCCGCCTAGAGGTACATAAAGGGCTGCCTAGAGGTACATAAAGTGGCCGCCTAGAGGTACATAAAGAGGCCACCTAGAGGTACATAAAGGGGCCGCCTAGAGGTACATAAAGAGGCCGCCTAGAGGTACATAAGGTGACCTCCTAGATGTATATAAAGAGACCGCCTAAATGGCCATGAAGGGCTGCCTAGAGGTACATAAAGGGGCCACCAAGAGGCACATAAAGGGTCCGCCTAGAGGTACATAAAGAGGCCGCCTAAATGCACATAAAAGGCTGCCTGGAGGTACATAAAGGGGCCGCTTAGAGGTACATAAAGGGCCGCCTAGAGGTACATAAAGGGGCCGCCTGGAGGTACATAAAGGGGCCGCTTAGAGGTACATAAAGGGCCGCCTAGAGGTACATAAAGGGCCGCCTAGAGGTACATAAAGTGGCCGCCTGGAGGTACATAAAGGGCCACCTAGAGACACATAGAGGGGCCGCCTAGAGGTGCATAAAGTGGCCGCCTAGAGGCACATAAAGGGCCGCCTAAAGGTACATAAAGGGCCGCCTAGAGGTACATAAAGGGCCGCCTAGAGGTGCATAAAAGGCCGCCTAGAGGTACATAAAGGGCCGCCTAGAGGTACATAAAGTGGCCGCCTAGAGGTACATAAAGGGCTGCCTAGAGGTACATAAAGTGGCCGCCTAGAGGTACATAAAGTGGCCGCCTAGAGGTACATAAAGAGGCCACCTAGAGGTACATAAAGGGGCGCCTAGAGGTGCATAAAGTGGCCGCCTAAAGGTACATAAAGGGCCGCCTAGAGGTACATAAAGGGCCGCCTAGAGGCACATAAAGGGCCGCCTGGAGGTGCATAAAGGGCCGCCTAGAGGTACATAAAGGGCCGCCTAGAGGTACATAAAGGGCCGCCTAGAGGTACATAAAGGGCCGCCTAGAGGCACATAAAGGGGCCTCCTAATGGTACATAAAGAGCCGCCTAGAGGTACATAAAGGGCCGCCTAGAGGCACATAAAGGGCCGCATAGAGGTGCATAAAGGGCCGCCTAGAGGTACATAAAGGGCCGCCTAGAGGCACATAAAGGGCCGCCTAGAGGTGCATAAAGGGCCGCCTAGAGGTACATAAAGGGCCGCCCAGAGGTACATTAAGGGCCGCCTAGAGGTACATAAAGGGCCGCCTAGAGGTACATAAAGGGCCGCCTAGAGGTACATAAATGGGCCGCCTCGGGGTAGATAAATGGGCCGCCTGGAGGTACGTAAAGGGGCCGCCTAGAGGCACATAAATGGCAGCCTAGAGGTGCATAAAGGGGCCGCCTAGAGGCATATAAAGGGCCGCCTAGAGGCACATAAAGGGGCCGCCTAGCAGTACATAAATGGGCCACCTAGAGGTACATAAAAAGGCCGCCTAGAGGTACATAAAGGGCCGCCTAGAAGTACATAAATGGGCCGCCTAGAGGTACATAAAATGGCCGCCTAGATGTACATAAATGGGCCATCTAGAGATACATACAAAGGCCGCCTAAAGGCACATAAATGAGCCACCTAGAGGTGCATATAGGGCCGCCTAGAGGCGCAAAAAAGGCCGCCTACAGGTACATAAAGGGCCGCCAACAGCCGCAAAAAGGGGTAACCTACATGGACATAAAGGGCCGCCTAGAGAAACATAAAGGAGCCGCCTAGAGATACATAAAATGCTGCCTAGAGGTGCAGAGAGAACCACCTAGAGGTGCATAAAAATGTCGACTAGAGGCACATAAAGGAGCCACCTAGAGGCACATAAAGGGCCGCCTAGAGGCATATAAAGGGCCGCCTAGAGGGACATAAAGAGCCGCCTAGAGGTGCATAAATGGCTGCCTAAAGCGACATAAAGGGCCGCCTAGAGGCACATAAAGGGCCGTCTAGAGGGACATAAAGAGCCGCCTAGAGGTACATAAAGGGGCCGCCTAAAGGCACATAAAGGGGCCGCCTAAAGGCACATAAAGGGGCCGCCTAAAGGCACATAAAGAGGCGCCAAGATGTACATAAAGGGCCGCCTAGAGGTACATAAAGGAGCCGCCTAGAGGTACATAAAGGACCGCCTAGAGGTACATAATGGGTCCGCATAGGGGCACATAAAGGGCCGCCTAGAAGCACATAATGGAGCCGCCTAGAGGCACATAAAGGGGCCGCCTAGAGGTACATAAAGGGCCGCCTAGATGGTAAATAAAGGGGCCGCCTAGAGGCACATAAAAGGGCCGCCTAGAGATACATAAAGGACCGCCAAGAGGTACATAATGGGTCCGCCTAGAGGTACATAAAGGAGCCGCCTAGAGTCACATAAAGGAGCCGCCTAGAGGCAAATAAAGGGCCGCCTAGAGGCACATAAAGGGCCGCCTAGAGGCACATAAAGGGGCCGCCTAGAGGCACATAAAGGGCCGCCTAGAGGCATATAATGGGCCGCCTAGAGGCACATAAAGGGCCGCCTAGATATACATAAAGAGCCACCTGGAGGTACTTAAAGGTGCGCCTAGAGGTATATAAAGGGATCGCCTAGAGGCACATAAAGGGCCTCCTAGAGGTACATAAAGGGCCTCCTAGAGGTACATAAAAGGCCGCCTAGAGATACATAAAGGGCCACCTGGAGGTACTTAAAGGGGCACCTAGAGGTATATAAAGGGATCGCCTAGAGGCACATAAAGGGCCGCCTAGATGTACATAAAGGGCCTCCTAGAGGTACATAAAGGGCCGCCTAGAGGTACATAAAGAGCCGCCTAGAGGTACATAAAGGGCCACCTGGAGGCACATAAAGGGCCGCCTAAAGGCACATGAAGGGCCGCCTAAAGGCACATAAAGGACCGCCTAGAGTAACATAAAGGGCCGCCTAGAGGCACATAAAGGGCCGCCTAGAGGTACATAAAGGGCCGCCTAGAGGCACATAAAGGGCCGCCTAGAGGCACATAGAGGGCCGCCTAGAGGCACATAAAGGGCCGCTAGGAGGTACATAAAGGGCTGCTTGGAGGTACATAAAGGGCCACGTGGAGGTTTATAAAGGGCCTCCTAGAGACACATAAAAGGCCGCCAATAGAAACATAAAAGGCCGCCTGGAGGTATATAAAGGGCCACATGGAGGTACATAATGGGCCGCCTAGAGGTGCATAAAGGGCCGCCTAGAGGCACTTAAAGGGCCACATGGAGGTACATAATGGGCCGCCTAGAGGTACATAAAGGGACCTCCTAGATGTATATAAAGAGACCGCCTAAATGGCCATGAAGGGCTGCCTAGAGGTACATAAAGTGGCCGCCTAGAGGTACATAAAGAGGCCACCTAGAGGTACATAAAGGGGCCGCCTAGAGGTACATAAAGAGGCCGCCTAGAGGTACATAAGGTGACCTCCTAGATGTATATAAAGAGACCGCCTAAATGGCCATGGAGGGCTGCTTGGAGGTACATAAAGGGCCGCGTGGAGGTATATAATGGGCCGCCTAGAGACACATAAAATGCCGCCAATAGGAACATAAAAGGCCGCCTGGAGGTATATAAAGGGCCACATGGAGGTACATAATGGGCCGCCTAGAGGTGCATAAAGGGCCGCCTAGAGGCACTTAAAGGGCCACATGGAGGTACATAATGGGCCGCCTAGAGGTACATAAAGGGACCTCCTATATGTATATAAAGAGACCGCCTAAATGGCCATGAAAGGCTGCCTAGAGGTACATAAAGTGGCCGCCTAGAGGTACATAAAGAGGCCACCTAAAGGTACATAAAGGGGCCGCCTAGAGGTACATAAAGAGGCCGCCTAGAGGTACATAAAGGGACCTCCTAGATGTATATAAAGAGACCGCCTAAATGGCCATGAAGGGCTGCCTAGAGGTACATAAAGGGTCCGCCTAGAGGTACATAAAGAGGCCGCCTAGAGGCACATAAAAGGCCTCCTAGAGGCACATAAAAAGGCCGCCTAGAGGTACATAAAGAGGCCGCCTAAATGCACATAAAGGGCTGCCTAGAGGTACATAAAGGGGCCGCCTGGAGGTATATAAAGGGGCCGCTTAGAGGTACATAAAGGGCCGCCTAGAGGTACATAAAGGGGTCGCTGAGAGGTACATAAAGGGCTACCTAGAAGTACATAAAGGGCCGCCTAGAGGTACATAAAGGGCCGCCTGGAGGTACATAAAGGGCCGCCTGGAGGTACATAAAAGGCCGCCTAGACGTACAAAAAGGGCCGCTTAGAGGCATATAAAGGGGCCGCTTAGAAGCACTTAAAGGTGCCGCCTAGAGGCACATGAAGGGCCGCCTAGAGGGACATAAAGGGCCGCCTAGAGGTACATAAAGGGCCGCCTATTGGTACATAAAGGGCCGCCTAGAGATACATAAAGAGACCGCCTGGAGGTACATAAAGAGGCCACCTAGAGGCGCATAAAGGGGCCGCCTAGAGGCACATAAAGGGGCCGCCTAGAGGCGTTTAAAGGGGCACCTAGAGGTATATAAAGGGCCGCCTAGAGGAACATAAAGGGCCGCCTAGTGGTACTTAAAAGGCCACATAGAGGAACATAAAGGGCCGCCTAGAGGTAGATAAAGGGGCCGCCTAGAGGTGCATAAAGGGGCCGCCTAGAGGTACATAAAGGGCCTCCTAGAGGTACATAAAAAGGCTGCCTAGAGGTACATAAAGGGGCCGCCTAGAGGTGCATAAAGGGGCCGCCTAGAGGTACATAAAGGGCCGCCTAGAGGTACATAAAAAGGCTGCCTTGAGGTACATAAATGGGCCGCCTAGAGGTGCATAAAGGGGCCGCCTAGAGGCACATAAAGGGGCCGCCTAGAGGTACATAAAGGGCCGCCTAGAGGTACATAAAGGGGCCGCCTAGAGGTACATAAAGGGCCGCCTAGAGGCACATAAAGGGCCGCCTGGAGGTACATAAAAAGGCTGCCCAGAGGTGCATAAAGGGGCCGCCTAGAGGTACATAAAGGGCCGCCTAGAGGTACATAAAGGGCCGCCTAGAGGTGCATAAAGGGGCCGCCTAGAGGCTCATAAAAAGGCCGCCTAGAGGTGCATAAAGGGCCGCCTAGAGGTACATAAAGGGGCCGCCTAGAGGTACATAAAGGGCCGCCTAGAGGCACATAAAGGGCCGCCTGGAGGTACATAAAAAGGCTGCCTAGAGGTGCATAAAGTGGCCGCCTAGAGGTACATAAAGGGCTGCCTAGAGGTACATAAAGGGCCGCCTAGAGGTGCATAAAGGGGCCGCCAAGAGGCACATAAAGGGGCCGCCTAGAGGTACATAAAGGGCCGCCTGGAGGTACATAAAAAGGCTGCCTAGAGGTGCATAAAGGGGCCGCCTAGAGGCACATAAAGGGGCCGCCTAGAGGTACATAAAAGGCCGCCTGGAGGTACATAAAAAGGCCGCCTAGAGGTGCATAAAGGGGCCACCTAGAGGCACATAAAGGGCCGCCTGGAGGTACATAAAGGGCCGCCTAGAGGCACATAAAGGGCCGCCTAGAGGTGCATAAAGTGGCCGCCTGGAGGTACATAAAGGGCCACCTAGAGGTACATAAAGGGGCCGCCTAGAGGTACATAAAGTGGCCGCCATGAGGCACATAAAGGGCCGCCTAGAGGTACATAAAATGGCCGCCTCGAGGTACATAAACGGGCCATCTAGAGATACATACAAAGGCCGCCTAAAGGCACATAAATGAGCCACCTAGAGGTGCATAAAGGGCCGCCTAGAGGCGCAAAAAAGGCCGCCTACAGGTACATAAAGGGCCGCCTACAGGCGCAAAAAGGGGTAACCTACATGGACATAAAGGGCCGCCAAGAGGTACATAAAGGGCCGCCTAGAGGTACATAAAGGGCCGCCTACAGGAACATAAAGGAGCCGCCTAGAGGTACATAAAGGGGCCGCCTAGAGATACATAAAATGCTGCCTAGAGGTGCAGAGAGAACCACCTAGAGGTGCATAAAAATGTCGACTAGAGGCACATAAAGGAGCCACCTAGAGGCACATAAAGGGCCGCCTAGAGGCATATAAAGGGCCGCCTAGAGGGACATAAAGAGCCGCCTAGAGGTGCATAAATGGCCGCCTAAAGCGACATAAAGGGCCGCCTAGAGGCACATAAATGGCCGTCTAGAGGGACATAAAGAGCCGCCTAGAGGTACATAAAGGGGCCGCCTAAAGGCACATAAAGGGGCCGCCTAAAGGCACATAAAGAGGCGCCAAGATGTACATAAAGGGCCGCCTAGAGGTACATAAAGGGCCGTCTAAGGGAAAATAAAGGGACCACCTGGAGGCACCTAAAGGGCCACATTTAGGCACATAAATGGGCCGTCTAAAGGCACATAAAGGGCCGCCAAGAGGTACATAATGGGTCCGCATAGAAGCACATAAAGGGCCGCCTAGAAGCACATAATGGAGCCGCCTAGAGGCACATAAAGGGGCCGCCTAGAGGTACATAAAGGGCCGCCTAGATGGTAAATAAAGGGGCCGCATAGAGGCACATAAAAGGGCCGCCTAGAGATACATAAAAGACCGCCAAGAGGTACATAAAGGGCCGCCTAGAGGCACATAAAGGGGCCGCCTAGAGGCACATAAAGGGCCGCCTAGAGGCATATAAAGGGCCGCCTAGAGGGACATAAAGGGCCGCCTAGATATACATAAAGAGCCACCAGGAGGTACTTAAAGGGGCGTCTAGAGGTATATAAAGGGATCGCCTAGAGGCACATAAAGGGCCTCCTAGAGGTACATAAAGGGCCTCCTAGAGGTACATAAAGGGCCGCCTAGAGATACATAAAGGGCCACCTGGAGGTACTTAAAGGGGCACCTAGAGGTATATAAAGGGATCGCGTAGAGGCACATAAAGGGCCGCCTAGATGTACATAAAGGGCCTCCTAGAGGTACATAAAGGGCCGCCTAGAGGTACATAAAGAGCCACCTGGAGGCACATAAAGGGCCGCCTAAAGGCACATAAAGGGCCGCCTAAAGGCACATAAAGGGCCGCCTAGAGGTACATAAAGGGCCACCTGGAGGCACATAAAGGGCCGCCTAGAGATACATAAAGGGCCGCCTAGAGGCACATAAAGGGCCGCTAGGAGGTACATAAAGGGCTGCTTGGAGGTACATAAAGGGCCGCTTGGAGGTATTTAAAGGGCCGCCTAGAGACACATAAAAGGCCGCAAATAGGAACATAAAAGGCCGCCTGGAGGTATATAAAGGGCCACATGGAGGTACATAATGGGCCGCCTAGAGGTGCATAAAGGGCCGCCTAGAGGCACTTAAAGGGCCACATGGAGGTACATAATGGGCCGCCTAGAGGTACATAAAGGGACCTCCTAAATGCACATAAAGGGCTGCCTAGAGGTACATAAAGTGGCCGCCTAGAGGTACATAAAGAGGCCACGTAGAGGTACATAAAGGGGCCGCCTAAAGGTACATAAAGAGGCCGCCTAGAGGTGCATAAAGGGGCCGCCTAGAGGCTCATAAAAAGGCCGCCTAGAGGTGCAAAAAGGGCCGCCTAGAGGTGCATAAAGGGGCCGCCTAGAGGTACATAAAGGGCCACCTGGAGGCACATAAAGGGCCGCCTAGAGGCACATAAAGGGCCGCCTACAGGCACATAAAGGGCCGCCTAAAGGCACATAAAGGGCCACCTAGAGGTACATAAAGGGGCCGCCTAAAGGCACATAAAGGGCCGCCTAAAGGCACATAAAGGGCCGCCTAGAGGTACATAAAGTGGCCGCCAAAAGGCACATAAAGGGCCGCCTAGAGGTACATAAAGGGCCGCCTAAAGGCACATAAAGGGCCGCCTAGAGGCACATAAAGGGCCGCCTAGAGGCACATAAAGGGCCGCCTAAAGGCACAAAAAGGGCCGCCTAGAGGTACATAAAGGGCCGCCTAGAGGCACATAAAGGGCCGCCTAGAGGCAAATAAAGGGCCGCCTAGAGGCACATAAAGGGCCGCCTAGAGGTACATAAAGGGGCCGCCTAGAGGCTCAAAAAGGCCGCCTAGAGGTGCAAAAAGGGCCGCCTAGAGGTACATAAAGGGGCCGCCTAGAGGCACATAAAGGGGCCGCCTAGAGGTACATAAAGGGCCGCCTAGAGGTACATAAAGGGGCCGCCTAGAGGCACATAAAGGGCCGCCTGGAGGTACATAAAAAGGCTGCCTAGAGGTGCATAAAGGGGCCGCCTAGAGGTACATAAAGGGCCACCTGGAGGCACATAAAGGGCCGCCTAGAGGCACATAAAGGGCCGCCTAGAGGCACATAAAGGGCCGCCTAAAGGCACATAAAGGGCCACCTAGAGGTACATAAAGGGGCCGCCTAAAGGCACATAAAGGGCCGCCTAAAGGCACATAAAGGGCCGCCTAGAGGTACATAAAGGGCCGCCTAAAGGCACATAAAGGGCCGCCTAGAGGTACATAAAGGGCCGCCTAAAGGCACATAAAGGGCCGCCTAAAGGCACATAAAGGGCCGCCTAGAGGTACATAAAGGGCCGCCAAAAGACACATAAAGGGCCGCCTAGAGGTACATAAAGGGCCGCCTAAAGGCACATAAAGGGCCGCCTAGAGGCACATAAAGGGCCGCCTAGAGGCACATAAAGGGCCGCCTAAAGGCACATAGAGGGCCGCCTAGAGGTACATAAAGGGCCACCTGGAGGCACATAAAGGGCCGCCTAAAGGCACATAAAGGGCCGCCTAAAGGCACATAAAGGGCCGCCTAGAGGTACATAAAGGGCCACCTGGAGGCACATAAAGGGCCGCCTAGAGATACATAAAGGGCCGCCTAGAGGCACATAAAGGGCCGCTAGGAGGTACATAAATGGCTGCTTGGAGGTACATAAAGGGCCGCTTGGAGGTATTTAAAGGGCCGCCTAGAGACACATAAAAGGCCGCAAATAGGAACATAAAAGGCCGCCTGGAGGTATATAAAGGGCCGCCTAGAGGTGCATAAAGGGGCCGCCTAGAGGTACATAAAGGGCCACCTGGAGGCACATAAAGGGCCGCCTAGAGGCACATAAAGGGCCGCCTACAGGCACATAAAGGGCCGCCTAAAGGCACATAAAGGGCCACCTAGAGGTACATAAAGGGGCCGCCTAAAGGCACATAAAGGGCCGCCTAAAGGCACATAAAGGGCCGCCTAGAGGTACATAAAGTGGCCGCCAAAAGGCACATAAAGGGCCGCCTAGAGGTACATAAAGGGCCGCCTAAAGGCACATAAAGGGCCGCCTAGAGGCACATAAAGGGCCGCCTAGAGGCACATAAAGGGCCGCCTAAAGGCACATAAAGGGCCGCCTAGAGGTACATAAAGGGCCGCCTAGAGGCACATAAAGGGCCGCCTAGAGGCAAATAAAGGGCCGCCTAGAGGCACATAAAGGGCCGCCTAGAGGTACATAAAGGGGCCGCCTAGAGGCTCAAAAAGGCCGCCTAGAGGTGCAAAAAGGGCCGCCTAGAGGTACATAAAGGGGCCGCCTAGAGGCACATAAAGGGGCCGCCTAGAGGTACATAAAGGGCCGCCTAGAGGTACATAAAGGGGCCGCCTAGAGGCACATAAAGGGCCGCCTGGAGGTACATAAAAAGGCTGCCTAGAGGTGCATAAAGGGGCCGCCTAGAGGTACATAAAGGGCCACCTGGAGGCACATAAAGGGCCGCCTAGAGGCACATAAAGGGCCGCCTAGAGGCACATAAAGGGCCGCCTAAAGGCACATAAAGGGCCACCTAGAGGTACATAAAGGGGCCGCCTAAAGGCACATAAAGGGCCGCCTAAAGGCACATAAAGGGCCGCCTAGAGGTACATAAAGGGCCGCCTAAAGGCACATAAAGGGCCGCCTAGAGTTACATAAAGGGCCGCCTAAAGGCACATAAAGGGCCGCCTAAAGGCACATAAAGGGCCGCCTAGAGGTACATAAAGGGCCGCCAAAAGGCACATAAAGGGCCGCCTAGAGGTACATAAAGGGCCGCCTAAAGGCACATAAAGGGCCGCCTAGAGGCACATAAAGGGCCGCCTAGAGGCACATAAAGGGCCGCCTAAAGGCACATAGAGGGCCGCCTAGAGGTACATAAAGGGCCGCCTAGAGGCACATAAAGGGCCACCTAGAGGCACATAAAGGGCCGCCTAGAGGCACATAAAGGGCCGCCTAGAGGTACATAAAGGGGCCGCCTAGAGGCTCATAAAAAGGCCGCCTAGAGGTGCAAAAAGGGCCGCCTAGAAGTACATAAAGGGGCCGCCTAGAGGCACATAAAGGGGCCGCCTAGAGGTACATAAAGGGCCGCCTAGAGGTACATAAAGGGGCCGCCTAGAGGCACATAAAGGGCCGCCTGGAGGTACATAAAAAGGCTGCCTAGAGGTGCATAAAGGGGCCGCCTAGAGGTACATAAAGGGCCACCTGGAGGCACATAAAGGGCCGCCTAGAGGCACATAAAGGGCCGCCAAGAGGCACATAAAGGGCCGCCTAAAGGCACATAAAGGGCCACCTAGAGGTACATAAAGGGGCCGCCTAAAGGCACATAAAGGGCCGCCTAAAGGCACATAAAGGGCCGAATAGAGGTACATAAAGGGCCGCCTAAAGGCACATAAAGGGCCGCCTAGAGGTACATAAAGGGCCGCCTAAAGGCACATAAAGGGCCGCCTAGAGGCACATAAAGGGCCGCCTAGAGGCACATAAAGGGCCGCCTAAAGGCACATAAAGGGCCGCCTAGAGGTACATAAAGGGCCGCCTAGAGGCACATAAAGGGCCGCCTAGAGGCACATAAAGGGCCGCCTAGAGGCACATAAAGGGCCGCCTAGAGGTACATAAAGGGGCCGCCTAGAGGCTCATAAAAAGGCCGCCTAGAGGTGCAAAAAGGGCCGCCTAGAGGTACATAAAGGGGCCGCCTAGAGGCACATAAAGGGGCCGCCTAGAGGTACATAAAGGGCCGCCTAGAGGTACATAAAGGGGCCGCCTAGAGGCACATAAAGGGCCGCCTGGAGGTACATAAAAAGGCTGCCTAGAGGTGCATAAAGGGGCCGCCTAGAGGTACATAAAGGGCCGCCTAGAGGTACATAAGGGGCGGCCTAGAGGTGCATAAAGGGGCCGCCTAGAGGCTCATAAAAAGGCCGCCTAGAGGTGCAAAAAGGGCCGCCTAGAGGTGCATAAAGGGGCCGCCTAGAGGCTCATAAAAAGGCCGCCTAGAGGTACATAAAGGGGCCGCCTAGAGGTACATAAAGGGCCGCCTGGAGGCACATAAAGGGCCGCCTAAAGGCACATAAAGGGCCGCCTAGAGGTACATAAAGTGGCCGCCTAAAGGCACATAAAGGGCCGCCTAAAGGCACATAAAGGGCCGCCTAGAGGTACATAAAGGGGCCGCCTAGAGGTACATAAAGGGCCGCCTAGAGGCACATAAAGGGCCGCCTAGAGGCACATAAAGGGCCGCCTAGAGGCACATAAAGGGCCGCCTAGAGGCACATAAAGGGCCGCCTAAAGGCACATAAAGGGCCACCTAGAGGTACATAAAGGGCCGCCTAGAGGCACATAAAGGGCCGCCTAGAGGCACATAAAGGGGCCGCCTAGAGGTACATAAAGGGCCGCCTAGAGGTACATAAAGGGGCCGCCTAGAGGCACATAAAGGGCCGCCTGGAGGTACATAAAAAGGCTGCCTAGAGGTGCATAAAGGGGCCGCCTAGAGGTACATAAAGGGCCGCCTAGAGGTACATAAGGGGCGGCCTAGAGGTGCATAAAGGGGCCGCCTAGAGGCTCATAAAAAGGCCGCCTAGAGGTGCAAAAAGGGCCGCCTAGAGGTGCATAAAGGGGCCGCCTAGAGGCTCATAAAAAGGCCGCCTAGAGGTGCAAAAAGGGCCGCCTAGAGGTACATAAAGGGGCCGCCTAGAGGTACATAAAGGGCCGCCTGGAGGCACATAAAGGGCCGCCTAAAGGCACATAAAGGGCCGCCTAGAGGTACATAAAGTGGCCGCCTAAAGGCACATAAAGGGCCGCCTAAAGGCACATAAAGGGCCGCCTAGAGGTACATAAAGGGGCCGCCTAGAGGTACATAAAGGGCCGCCTAGAGGCACATAAAGGGCCGCCTAGAGGCACATAAAGGGCCGCCTAGAGGCACATAAAGGGCCGCCTAGAGGCACATAAAGGGCCGCCTAAAGGCACATAAAGGGCCACCTAGAGGTACATAAAGGGCCGCCTAGAGGCACATAAAGGGCCGCCTAGAGGCACATAAGGGGCCGCCTAGATGTACATAAAGGGCCTCCTAGAGGTACATAAAGGGCCGCCTAAAGGCACATAAAGGGCCGCCTAGAGGTACATAAAGGGCCGCCTAGAGGTACATAAAGGGCCGCCTAGAGGTACATAAAGGGCCGCCTAGAGGCACATAAAGGGCCGCCTAGAGGCACATAAAGGGCCGCCTAGAGGCACATAAAAGGCCGCCTAGAGGTACATAAAGGGCCGCCTAGAGGCATATAAAGGGCCACCTGGAGGCACATAAAGGGCCGCCTAGAGGCACATAAAGGGCCGCCTAGAGATACATAAAGGGCCGCCTAGAGGCACATAAAGGGCCGCCTAGAGGTACATAAAGGGCCGCCTGGAGGCATATAAAGGGGCCACCTGTAGGTACATAAAGGGCCGCCTAGAGGCACATAAAGGGCCGCCTAGAGGCACATAAAGGGCCGCCTAGAGGCACATAGAGGGCCGCCTAGAGGCACATAAAGGGGCCCCCTAGAGGCATATAATGGGGCCGGCAAAAGGTAAATAAAGGGGCCGCCTAAAGGTATATAAAGAGCCGCCTAGAGGCACATAAAGAGCCGCTTAGAGGCACATAAAGAGCCGCCTAGAGGCACATAATGAGGTCATCTAGAGGTACATAAAGGGCCACCTAGAATTACACAAAGGGCCGCCTAGAGGTACATAAAGGGGCCGCCTAGAGGCACATAAAGGGGCCGCCTAGAGGTACATAAAGGGCCGCCTGGAGGTACATAAAAAGGCTGCCTAGAGGTACATAAAGGGGCCGCCTAGATGTGCATAAAGGGGCCGCCTAGAGGCACATAAAGGGGCCGCCTAGAGGTACATAAAGGGCCGCCTAGAGGTACATAAAGGGGCCGCCTAGAGGCACATAAAGGGCCGCCTGGAGGTACATAAAAAGGCTGCCTAGAGGTGCATAAAGGGGCCGCCTAGAGGTACATAAAGGGCCGCCTAGAGGTACATAAAGGGCCGCCTAGAGGTGCATAAAGGGGCCGCCTAGAGGCTCATAAAAAGGCCGCCTAGATGTGCAAAAAGGGCCGCCTAGAGGTACATAAAGGGCCGCCTAGAGGCACATAAAGGGCCGCCTGGAGGTACATAAAAAGGCTGCCTAGAGGTGCATAAAGGGGCTGCCTAGAGGTACATAAAGGGCCACCTGGAGGCACATAAAGGGCCGCCTAGAGGCACATAAAGGGCCGCCTAGAGGCACATAAAGGGCCGCCTAAAGGCACATAAAGGGCCACCTAGAGGTACATAAAGGGGCCGCCTAAAGGCACATAAAGGGCCACCTAAAGGCACATAAAGGGCCGCCTAGAGGTACATAAAAGGCCGCCTAAAGGCACATAAAGGGCCGCCTAGAGGTACATAAAGGGCCGCCTAAAGGCACATAAAGGGCCGCCTAGAGGCACATAAAGGGGCCGCCTAGAGGCACATAAAGGGCCGCCTAGAGGCATATAAAGGGCCGCCTAGAGGGACATAAAGGGCCGCCTAGATATACATAAAGAGCCACCAGGAGGTACTTAAAGGGGCGCCTAGAGGTATATAAAATGATCGCCTAGAGGCACATAAAGGGCCTCCTAGAGGTACATAAAGGGCCTCCTAGAGGTACATAAAGGGCCGCCTAGAGATACATAAAGGGCCACCTGGAGGTACTTAAAGGGGCACCTAGAGGTATATAAAGGGATCGCCTAGAGGCACATAAAGGGCCGCCTAGATGTACATAAAGGGCCTCCTAGAGGTACATAAAGGGCCGCCTAGAGGTACATAAAGAGCCACCTGGAGGCACATAAAGGGCCGCCTAAAGGCACATAAAGGGCCGCCTAAAGGCACATAAAGGGCCGCCTAGAGGTACATAAAGGGCCACCTGGAGGCACATAAAGGGCCGCCTAGAGATACATAAAGGGCCGCCTAGAGGCACATAAAGGGCCGCCTAGAGGCACATAAAGGGCCGCCTAGAGGTACATAAAGGGCCGCCTAGAGATACATAAAGGGCCGCCTAGAGGCACATAAAGGGCCGCCTAGAGGTACATAAAGGGCCGTCTAGAGGCATATAAAGGGCCACCTCTAGGTACATAAAGGGCCGCCTAGAGGCACATAAAGGGCCGCCTAGAGGCACATAGAGGGCCGACTAGAGGCACATAAAGGGCCGCCAAAAGGTATATAAAGAGCCGCCTAGAGGCACATAAAGAGCCGCCTAGAGGCACATAAAGAGCCGCCTAGAGTTACATAAAGGGCCGCTAGGAGGTACATAAAGGGCTGCTTGGAGGTACATAAAGGGCCGCTTGGAGGTATTTAAAGGGCCGCCTAGAGACACATAAAAGGCCGCATATAGGAACATAAAAGGCCGCCTGGAGGTATATAAAGGGCCACATGGAGGTACATAATGGGCCGCCTAGAGGTGCATAAAGGGCCGCCTAGAGGCACTTAAAGAGCCACATGGAGGTACATAATGGGCCGCCTAGAGGTACATAAAGGGACCTCCTAAATGCACATAAAGGGCTGCCTAGAGGTACATAAAGTGGCCGCCTAGAGGTACATAAAGAGGCCACCTAGAGGTACATAAAGAGGCCGCCTAGAGGTGCATAAAGGGGCCGCCTAGAGGCTCATAAAAAGGCCGCCTAGAGGTGCAAAAAGGGCCGCCTAGAGGTACATAAAGGGGCCGCCTAGAGGTACATAAAGGGCCGCCTAGAGGCACATAAAGGGCCGCCTGGAGGTACATAAAAAGGCTGCCTAGAGGTGCATAAAGGGGCCGCCTAGAGGTACATAAAGGGCCACCTGGAGGCACATAAAGGGCCGCCTAGAGGCACATAAAGGGCCGCCTAGCGGCACATAAAGGGCCGCCTAAAGGCACATAAAGGGCCACCTAGAGGTACATAAAGGGGCCGCCTAAAGGCACATAAAGGGCCGCCTAAAGGCACATAAAGGGCCGCCTAGAGGTACATAAAGGGCCGCCTAAAGGCACATAAAGGGCCGCCTAGAGGTACATAAAGGGCCGCCTAAAGGCACATAAAGGGCCGCCTAGAGGCACATAAAGGGCCGCCTAGAGGCACATAAAGGGCCGCCTAAAGGCACATAAAGGGCCGCCTAGAGGTACATAAAGGGCCGCCTAGAGGCACATAAAGGGCCGCCTAGAGGCACATAAAGGGCCGCCTAGAGGCACATAAAGGGCCGCCTAGAGGGACTTAAAGGGGCCGCCTAGAGGCTCATAAAAAGGCCGCCTAGAGGTGCAAAAAGGGCCGCCTAGAGGTACATAAAGGGGCCGCCTAGAGGCACATAAAGGGGCCGCCTAGAGGTACATAAAGGGCCGCCTAGAGGTACATAAAGGGGCCGCCTAGAGGCACATAAAGGGCCGCCTGGAGGTACATAAAAAGGCTGCCTAGAGGTGCATAAAGGGGCCGCCTAGAGGTACATAAAGGGCCGGCAAGAGGTACATAAAGGGCTGCCTAGAGGTGCATAAAGGGGCCGCCTAGAGGCTCATAAAAAGGCCGCCTAGAGGTACAAAAAGGGCCGCCAAGAGGTGCATAAAGGAGCCGCCTAGAGGCTCATAAAAAGGCCGCCTAGAGGTGCAAAAAGGGCCGCCTAGAGGTACAAAAAGGGGCCGCCTAGAGGTACATAAAGGGCCGCCTAGAGGCACATAAAGGGCCGCCTAAAGGCACATAAAGGGCCGCCTAGAGGTACATAAAGGGGCCGCCTAAAGGCACATAAAGGGCCGCCTAAAGGCACATAAAAGGCCGCCTAGAGGTACATAAAGGGGCCGCCTAGAGGTACATAAAGGGCCGCCTAGAGGCACATAAAGGGCCGCCTAGAGGCACATAAAGGGCCGCCTAGAGGCACATAAAGGGCCGCCTAGAGGCACATAAAGGGCCGCCTAAAGGCACATAAAGGGCCACCTAGAGGTACATAAAGGGCCGCCTAGAGGCACATAAAGGGCTCCTAGAGGCACATAAGGGGCCGCCTAGATGTACATAAAGGGCCTCCTAGAGGTACATAAAGGGCCGCCTAAAGGCACATAAAGGGCCACCTAGAGGTACATAAAGGGCCGCCTAGAGGTACATAAAGGGCCGCCTAGAGGCACATAAAGGGCCGCCAAGAGGCACATAAAGGGCCGCCTAGAGGTACATAAAGGGCCGCCTAGAGGCACATAAAAGGCCGCCTAGAGGTACATAAAGGGCCGCCTAGAGGCATATAAAGGGCCACCTGGAGGCACATAAAGGGCCGCCTAGAGGCACATAAAGGGCCGCCTAGAGATACATAAAGGGCCGCCTACAGGCACACAAAGGGCCGCCTAGAGGTACATAAAGGGCCGCCTGGAGGCATATAAAGGGGCCACCTGTAGGTACATAAAGGGCCGCCTAGAGGCACATAAAGGGCCGCCTAGAGGCACATAAAGGGCCGCCTAGAGGCACATAGAGGGCCGCCTAGAGGCACATAAAGGGGCC
Organism: Procambarus clarkii; assembly: GCF_040958095.1. Classification (NCBI taxonomy): domain Eukaryota; kingdom Metazoa; phylum Arthropoda; class Malacostraca; order Decapoda; family Cambaridae; genus Procambarus; species Procambarus clarkii. The sequence goes on along the minus strand of NC_091195.1, from coordinate 10,819,881 downwards.
CCCTAGAGGCATATAATGGGGCCGGCAAAAGGTAAATAAAGGGGCCGCCTAAAGGTATATAAAGAGCCGCCTAGAGGCACATAAAGAGCCGCCTAGAGGCACATAAAGAGCCGGCCAGAGGCACATAATGAGGTCACCTAGAGGTACATAAAGGGCCACCTAGAAGTACATAAAGGGCCGCCTAGAGGTACATAAAGGGGCCGCCTAGAGGCACATAAAGGGGCCGCCTAGAGGTACATAAAGGGCCGCCTGGAGGTACATAAAAAGGCTGCCTAGAGGTACATAAAGGGGCCGCCTAGATGTGCATAAAGGGGCCGCCTAGAGGCACATAAAGGGGCCGCCTAGAGGTACATAAAGGGCCGCCTAGAGGTACATAAAGGGGCCGCCTAGAGGCACATAAAGGGCCGCCTGGAGGTACATAAAAAGGCTGCCTAGAGGTGCATAAAGGGGCCGCCTAGAGGTACATAAAGGGCCGCCTAGAGGTACATAAAGGGCCGCCTAGAGGTGCATAAAGGGGCCGCCTAGAGGCTCATAAAAAGGCCGCCTAGAGGTGCAAAAAGGGCCGCCTAGAGGTACATAAGGGGGCCGCCTAGAGGTACATAAAGGGCCGCCTAGAGGCACATAAAGGGCCGCCTGGAGGTACATAAAAAGGCTGCCTAGAGGTGCATAAAGGGGCCGCCTAGAGGTACATAAAGGGCCACCTGGAGGCACATAAAAGGCCGCCTAGAGGCACATAAAGGGCCGCCTAGAGGCACATAAAGGGCCGCCTAAAGGCACATAAAGAGCCACCTAGAGGTACATAAAGGGGCCGCCTAAAGGCACATAAAGGGCCGCCTAAAGGCACATAAAGGGCCGCCTAGAGGTACATAAAAGGCCGCCTAAAGGCACATAAAGGGCCGCCTAGAGGTACATAAAGGGCCGCCTAAAGGCACATAAAGGGCCGCCTAGAGGCACATAAAGGGCCGCCTAGAGGCACATAAAGGGCCGCCTAAAGGCACATAAACGGCCGCCTAGAGGTACATAAAGGGCCGCCTAGTGGCACATAAAGGGCCGCCTAGAGGCACATAAAGGGCCGCCTAGAGGCACATAAAGGGCCGCCTAGAGGTACATAAAGGGGCCGCCTAAAGGCACATAAAGGGCCGCCTAAAGGCACATAAAGGGCCGCCTAAAGGTACATAAAGGGGCCGCCTAGAGGCTCATAAAAAGGCCGCCTAGAGGTGCAAAAAGGGCCGCCTAGAGGTACATAAAGGGGCCGCCTAGAGGCACATAAAGGGGCCGCCTAGAGGTACATAAAGGGCCGCCTAGAGGTAAATAAAGGGGCCGCCTAGAGGCACATAAAGGGCCGCCTGGAGGTACATAAAAAGGCTGCCTAGAGGTGCATAAAGGGGCCGCCTAGAGGTACATAAAGGGCCGCCTAGAGGTATATAAAGGGCCGCCTAGAGGTGCATAAAGGGGCCGCCTAGAGGCTCATAAAAAGGCCGCCTAGAGGTGCAAAAAGGGCCGCCTAGAGGTGCATAAAGGGGTCGCCTAGAGGCTCATAAAAAGGCCGCCTAGAGGTGCAAAAAGGGCCGCCTAGAGGTACATAAAGGGGCCGCCTAGAGGTACATAAAGGGCCGCCTAGAGGCACATAAAGGGCCGCCTAAAGGCACATAAAGGGCCGCCTAGAGGTACATAAAGGGGCCGCCTAAAGGCACATAAAGGGCCGCCTAAAGGCACATAAAGGGCCGCCTAGAGGTACATAAAGGGGCCGCCTAGAGGTACATAAAGGGCCGCCTAGAGGCACATAAAGGGCCGCCTAGAGGCACATAAAGGGCCGCCTAGAGGCACATAAAGGGCCGCCTAGAGGCACATAAAGGGCCGCCTAAAGGCACATAAAGGGCCACCTAGAGGTACATAAAGGGCCGCCTAGAGGCACATAAAGGGCCGCCTAGAGGCACATAAAGGGCCGCCTAGATGTACATAAAGGGCCTCCTAGAGGTACATAAAGGGCCGCCTAAAGGCACATAAAGGGCCGCCTAGAGGTACATAAAGGGCCGCCTAGAGGTACATAAAGGGCCGCCTAGAGGCACATAAAGGTCCGCCTAGAGGCACATAAAGGGCCGCCTAGAGGTACATAAAGGGCCGCCTAGAGGCACATAAAAGGCCGCCTAGAGGTACATAAAGGGCCGCCTAGAGGCATATAAAGGGCCACCTGGAGGCACATAAAGGGCCGCCTAGAGGCACATAAAGGGCCGCCTAGAGATACATAAAGGGCCGCCTAGAGGCACATAAAGGGCCGCCTAGAGGTACATAAAGGGCCGCCTGGAGGCATATAAAGGGGCCACCTGTAGGTACATAAAGGGCCGCCTAGAGGCACATAAAGGGCCGCCTAGAGGCACATAAAGGGCCGCCTAGAGGCACATAGAGGGCCGCTTAGAGGCACATAAAGGGGCCCCCTAGAGGCATATAATGGGGCCGGCAAAAGGTAAATAAAGGGGCCGCCTAAAGGTATATAAAGAGCCGCCTAGAGGCACATAAAGAGCCGCCTAGAGGCACATAAAGAGCCGCCTGGAGTTACATAAAGGGACCGCCTAGAGACACATAAATAGGTCGCCTAGAGGTACATAATGAGGTCACCTAGAGGTACATAAAGGGCCACCTAGAAGTACATAAAGGGCCGCCTAGAGGTACATAAAGGGGCCGCCTAGAGGTACATAAAGGGGCCGCCTAAAGGCACATAAAGGGGCCGTCTAGAGGTACATAAAGGGGCCACCTAGAGGTACATAAAGGGGCCGCCTAAAGGCACATAAAGGGACCGTCTAGAGGTACATAAAGGCCGCCTAGAGGCACATAAAGGGGCCGCCTAGAGGTACATAAAGGGGCCGCCTAGAGGCACATAAATGGGCCGCCTAAAGCTACATAAAGGGCCGCCTAGAGGTACATAAAGCGGCCGTCTAGAGGCACATAAAGGGGGCCGCCTAGAGGTACGTAAATAGGCCGCCAAGACGTACATAAAGGGCCGCCTAGAGGTACACAAAGGGGCCGCCTAGAGGCACATATAGGGGTCGCCTAGAGGTACATAAAGGGGCCACCTAGAGGAACATAAAGGGGCGCCTAGAGACATATAAAAGGCCGCCTAGAGGCACATAAATGGCCGCCTAGAGGTGCATAAAGGGCCGCCTAGAGGTACATAAAGGGCCTCCTAGAGGCACATAAAGGGCCCGCCTAGAGGTACATAAAGGGGCCGCCCAGAGGCACATAAAAGGCCGCCTAGAGGCACATAAAGGGGCCACCTAGAGGAACATAAAGGGGCGCCTAGAGGTGCATAAAGGGCCGCCTAGAGGCACATAAAGGGCCCGCCTATGGGTATATATAGGGCCGCCTAGAGGTGCATAAAGGGCCACCTAGAGGTACATATAAGGCCGCCTAGAAGCACATAAATGGCCGCCTAGAGGCACATAAAGGGCCACCTAGAGGTACATAAATGGACCGCTTAGAGGCATATAAAGGGCCACCTAGAGGTACATATAAGGCCGCCTTGAGGTGCATAAAGGGCCTCCTAGAGGCACATAAAGGGCCGCCTAGAGGTATATAAAGGGTCGCCTAGAGGTACATAAAGGGGCCGCCTAGAGGTACATAAAGGGCCGCCTAGAGGCACATAAAGGGCCGCCTAGAGGTACATAAATGGACCGCTTAGAGGCATATAAAGGGCCGCCTAGAGGCACATAAAAGGCCTCCTAGAGGCACATAAAGGGCCGCCTAGAGGTATATAAAGGGGCCGCCTAGAGGTCCATAAAGGGCCGCCTAGAGGCATATAAAGGGGCCGCTTAGAGGTACATAAAGGGCCCGACTAGAGACACATAAAGGGGCCGCTTAGAGGTACATAAAGGGCCGCCTAGAGAAATATAAAGGGCCACCTAGAGGCACATACAGGGCCGCTTAGAGGCATATAAAGGGCCGCCCAGAGGCACATAAACGGTCCGCCTAGAGGTACATAAAAGGGCCGCCTAGAGGCACATAAAGCGTCCGCCTAGAGGTACATAAAGAGGCCGCCTAGAGGCACATTTAAGGCCGCCTAGAGGCACATAAAGGGGCCGCCTGGAGGTACATAAAGGGGCCGCTTAGAGGTACATAAAGGGCCGCCTAGAGGTACATAAAGGGGTCGCTGAGAGGTACATAAAGGGCTGCCTAGAGGTACATAAACGGCCGCCTGGAGGTACATAAAGGGCCGCCTAGAGGTACATAAAAGGGCCGCTTAGAGGCACATAAAGGGCCGCCTAGAGGTACATAAAGGGCCGCCTACAGGTACATAAAGGGACGCCTAGAGATACATAAAGAGACCGCCTGGAGGTACATAAAGAGGCCACCTAGAGGCGCATAAAGGGGCCGCCTAGAGGCACATAAAGGAACCGCCTATAGGCGTTTAAAGGGGCACCTAGAGGTATATAAAGGGCCGCCTAGAGGAACATAAAGGGCCGCCTAGTGGTACTTAAAAGGCCACATAGAGGAACATAAATGGCCGCCTAGAGGCACATAAATGGGCCGCCCAGAAGCACATAAAGGGCCGCCTAGAGGTACATAAAAAGGCCGCCTAGAGGTGCATAAAGGGGCCGCTAGAGGCACATAAAGGGGCCGCCTAGAGGTACATAAAAAGGCCGCCTAAAGGCACATAAAGGGCCGCCTAGAGGTGCATAAAGTGGCCGGTTAGAGGTACATAAAGGGCCACCTAGAAGTGCATAAAGGGCCGCCTGGAGGCACATAAAAGGCCGCCTAGAGGCGCATAAAGGGCCGCCTAGAGGTACATAAATGGCCGCTTAGAGGCACATAAAGGGCCGCCTAGAGGTACATAAAGGGCCGCCTAGAGGCACATAAAGGGCCGCCTAGAGGTACATAAAGGGCCGCCTAGAGGTACATAAAGAGGCCGCCTTGAGGCGTTTAAAGGGCCGCCTAGAGGCACATAAAGGGGCCGCCTTGAGGCGTTTAAAGGGCCGCCTAGAGGTATATAACGGGCCGCCTAGAGGAACATAAAGGGCCGCCTAGTGGTACTTAAAAGGCCACATAGAGGCACATAAAGGGCCGCCTAGAGGTAGATAAAGGGGCCGCCCAGAAGCACATAAAGGGCCGCCTAGAGGTGCATAAAAAGGCCGCCTAGAGGCACATAAAGGGGCCGCCTAGAGGTGCATAAAGGGGCCGCCTAGAGGCACATAAAGGGCCGCCTAGAGGTACATAAAAAGGCCGCCTAGAGGTGCATAAAGGGCCGCCTAGAGGTACATAAAGGGCAGCCTAGAGGCACATAAAGGGCCGCCTAGAGGTACATAAAAAGGCCGCCTAGAGGTGCATAAAGGGCCGCCTAGAGGCACATAAAGGGCCGCCTAGAGGCACATAAAGGGCCGCCTAGAAGCACATAAAAGGCCGCCTAGAGGCACATAAAGGGCCACCTACAGGCACATAAAGGGCCGCATAGAGGCTCATAAAGGGGCCGCCTAGAGGCATATATAGGGCCGCCTAGAGGTATATAAAGGGGCCTCCTAGAGGTATATAAAGGGGCCGCCTAGATGCACATAAAGGGGCCGCCTAGAGGCACATAAAGGGCCGCCTAGAGGTATATAAAGGGGCCGCCTAGAGGTATATAAAGGGGCCGCCTAGAGGTATATTAAGGGGCCGCCTAAAGGTATATAAAGGGGCCGCCTAGAGGTATATAAAGGGGCCGCCTAGAGGTATATAAAGGGCCGCCTGGAGGTACATAAAGGGGCCGCCTAGAGGTACATAGGGGGCCGCCTAGAGGTACATAAGGGGCCGCCTGGAGGTACATAAAGGGGCCTCCTAGAGGTACATAAGGGGCCGCCTGGAGGTACATAAAGGGCCGCCTAGAGGTGCATAAAGAGCCGCCTAGAGGCACATAAAGGGGCCGCCTAGAGGTACATAAAGGGCCGCCTAGAGGTGCATAAAGGGCCGCCTAGAGGCACAGAAAGGGGCCGCCTAGAGGTACATAAAGGGCCGCCTAGAGGTGCATAAAGGGCCGCCTAGAGGTACATAAAGGGCCGCCTAGAGGCACATAAAGGGCCGCCAAGAGATATATAAAGGGCCGCCTAGAGACACATAAAAGGCCGCCTAAAGTTGCATAAAGGGCCGCCTATAGGCACATAAAGGAGCCGCCTAGAGGTACATAAAGGGCCGCGGAGTACATAAAGGGCCGTCTAGAGGCACATAAAGGGGCCGCCTAGAGGTACATAAAGGAGCCGCCTAGAGGCACATAAAGGGCCGCCTAGAGGTACATAAAGGGGCCGCCTAGAGGTACATAAAGGGCCGCCTAGAGGTGCATAAAGGGGCCGCCTAGAGGTACATAAAGGGCCGCCTAGAGGTACATAAAGGGCCGCCTAGAGACACATAAAGGGGCTGCCTAGAGGTACATAAAGGAGCCGCCTAGAGGCACATAAAGGGGCCGCGTGGAGGTACATAAAGGGCCGCCTAGAGGCACACAAAGGAGCCGCCTAGAGGTACAAAAAGGGCCGCCTAGAGGTACATAAAGTGCCGCCTAGAGGTACATAAAGGGGCCGCCTAGAGGTGCAGAAAGAGGCCGCCTAGTGGCACATAAAGGGCCGCCAGGAGGTACATAAAGGGCAGCCTTGAGGCGCATAAAAGGCCGCCTACAGGTACATAAAGGGCCGCCTACAGGTGCAAAAAGGGCCGCCTAGAGGTGCATAAAGGGGCCGTCTAAAGGCACATAAAGGGCCGCCTAAAGGCACATAAAGGGCCGCCTAGAGGCACATAAAGAGGCCGCCTTAAGGCACATAAAGGTCCGCCTAGAGGTACATAAAGGGTCCGCCTAAAGGTACATAAAAGGCCGCCTAGAGATACATAAAGTGCCGCTTAGAGGTACATAAAGAGACCGCCTAGAGGTACATAAAGGGCCGCCTAAAGGTACATAAAAGGCCGCCTTGAGGTACATAAAGTGCCGCCTAGAGGTACATAAAGGGCCGCCTAGAGGTACATAAAGGGCCGCCTAGAGGTACATAAAGGGCCGCCTAGAGGTACATAAAGTGCCGCGTAGAGGTACATAAAGAGACCGCCTAGAGTTACATAATGGGCCGCCTAGAGGTACATAAAGGGCCGCCTAGAGGTACATAAAGTGCCGCTTAGAGGTAGATAAAGGGCCACCTAGAGGTACATAATGGGCCGCCTAGAGTTATATAAAAAGGCCGCCTAGAGGTACATATATGGCCGCCTAGCGGTACATATTGGGCCACCTAGAGGTACGTAACCCTTACACTGCTCAGGGGTCCTTGGGACATTTACACCCCTGTGCGCAAGAAAAAAAAAATCAAAATTTTTTTTTCGTCTTCTAAACATGTTAATTTGTGTCCCCTGAGCACGGGGGAAACAATCGTAGGTGACATATTTTGGGCGCAATTGACCGAGGAAGTCTGGCAAAAAGTTGGCGTTGACAGCGCGGTCGTCAGACCTGGTCAGCGTCACCCGCGCTGACAGGTGGGAGTTGCCACAAAGATATTATTACTTAATTGTTTCAATGTCTTCGATTGATTTTTTCTTAGTTTTTTTGCAGTAATATTATTCAATAGTGTGTATTGTAATATATTTATATAATAAAAGTGGTGAATAATCGCTATACTCCAAAGTATGATGTGCATATTAGTGATTCAATTATGCTTATAAAACAATGAACAAATAGTTTTGCTGCTATTACACTCTATACACAGGTTATATATAAGTATCTGCATGTTTTGGTCACCATAACGAACCACTAAGTTAGTGCAGTCCCTATACACAGAAGGCGGCTGGCGGCTCCCTCACTCTTTCAAGGTCACACGCACTAAACTTTCTCCCCCAACAATACCTTTTGCAGTGTTATTACCTTATATACACATATTATATATAAATATCTCTATGTTGTATGCACGGTAACTGTGCACCTAAGCTTGTAGTGCGCCCAAAGAGCATAGTGGCCACCCTCTAAACAGCTAGACAAGTCATGCAGACGACGTCACCTCCGTCACCCATATGGCTCCTCCCAGCATAATCCTTTTGCTGTTATTACACTAATACACACATTATATATAAGTATCTACATTTGTGTTCACCATAGAGAACCACTGAACTGGTATGGTGAATGCAAACAATAACAGGTGGCCACACAGTAAACGATGCTGTCTCCCTCCGTCTCTCAGCATCACTCCTCCCACAGCGCTAATTATTACAACAATCCTGCTATTATCACAACCCTGGTTATTTATAACACAGTCATTGGTCATCTGTAATATTGTCATCGCTAAATAATAACAATTATATATTTATTTAAACATTTTTCGGCGATGCTGTGGTCACAAGCTGAACAGCAATGCTGTTCGCTCATGCTGCGTGCGCCGGCCTTGGTTGCTCCAACAGTACTGTGCCTCTCACACCTCAGAATATTGCCCACGATATTTTTTTAAAATGGCATCTGTTTACAAGAGCCCCGAGGAAGCTACTGTGAACCCCGTGTAGCCGCGGGCCATTTGAATCAGGCCTGGCACCCTATGGCGTATATATACGCCATGCGCACCATGGGACATGTTACTCAGGGCGTATATATACGCCATGCGCACCATGGGACATGTTACTCAGGGCGTATATATACGCCATGCGCACCATGGGACATGTTACTCAGGGCGTATATATACGCCATGCGCACCATGGGACATGTTACTCAGGGCGTATATATACGCCATGCGCAGTTTAAAGGATAAAGAGCCGCCTAGAGGTATATAAAGAGGCGCCTAGTGGTACATAATGGGGCCACCTACAGGTACATAAAAGACCGCCGAGAAGAACATAGAGGACAACCTAGAGGTACATAAAGGACCGCCTAGAGGTACATAAAGAGGCGCCTAGAGGTACATAATGGGTCTTCTGGAGTTACAAAAAGGGCCACCAACAGGTACATAAAGGGCCGACTAGAGGCATATAAAGGGCCGCCTTGATGTGCATAATGGATCGCCTTGATGTGCATAATGGGTCGCCTGGAGGTACATAATGGGCCGCCTAGAGGTACGTAAGAGGCCGCTTAGAGGTACATAAAGGACCGCCTAGAGGCACATAGAGGGGCCACATAGAGGTATATAAAGGGCCGCCTAGAGGTACATAAAGGGCCTCCTAGAGGCACATAAAGGGCCGCCTAGAGGTACATAAAGGGCCGCCTAAAGGCACATAAAGGGCCGCCTAGAGGCACATAAAGGGCCGCCTAGAGGCACATAAAGGGCCGCCTAGAGGCACATAAAGGGCCACCTAGAGGTACATAAAGGGCCGCCTAAAGGCACATAAAGGGTCGCCTAGAGACACATAAAGGGCCGCCTAGAGGCACATAAAGGGCCGCCTAGAGGTACATAAAGGGCCGCCTAGAGGCACATAAAGGCGCCGCCTAGAGGCGTATATGGGGGCTACCTAGCAGTAAATAGGTACTTGGGAGTTAGACGACTGTTGCGGGCTGCTGCCTGGGTGTGTGTGGGGGGGGGGGGAGTTAGGTAGTAACAGTTGAGTGTTTGACAGTTGAGAGGCGGGCGGAAAGAGCAGAGCTCAACCCCCACAAGCACAACTAGGTCAATACAGAGAAAGAGGAAGACACATAAGTAAACACGCAGAGAGAGAGACAGACACAGATACTGATCTGGGGTATTTCACATAGTACTATATAACAACATAAGAATAACATGAACTGCATAGCACCCATTCTTCCTTACCACACCGCTCCCATTTATATTCTCCCAAACTCATTCACGTGTGTCTAACCTACGCTTGAAACAATCCGGCGATCCCACACCTATTGTCTTACCTGATAATTTGTACATAAATCAACAACCGTTTCCATACGAACATTGACACAGGTCTTTCATGAATATAAACTTGTCCAATTTATATCCAGTGTTACCTTAATTTTTTGTATTTAAAACCTTATTTATATCCCATCTATCTATTTATATATTTCAATAATCTTGCCCCTTATTCGTCGACTTTATAGAGAATGTGAATTTAGTTTTTCTTAATCTCTCTTCATAAAGGAGGTTTCTAATTCCTGTTATTGATAGTTATTATTCTCTGAACAAGATCAAGTGAACTTATGTTCATTCTGTAATACAGAGACCAACAATGAACATTATAATCCAACTGGGGCTCAACAAGGGCAGGAGCAAGGTGAACAATTCTATTAGATATATTGGTGCTACAACATCTAGAAATATATCCCAGAATACTCTTACCTTTATTAAATATATTTATGTACTAAACTGAAACTTCCAGTCTTTCAAGTAACTTGAATAACCTGTCTTCTTTCTGAACTAGCAACAGTCTTCCTTCTGAACTAGCAACAGTCTTCCTTCTGAACTAGCAACAGTCTTCCTTCTGAACTAACAACAGTCTTCCTTCTGAACTAGCACCAGTCTTCCTTCTGAACTAGCAACAGTCTTCCTTCTGAACTAGCAACAGTCTTCCTTCTGAACTAGCAACAGTCTTCCTTCTGAACTAGCAACAGTCTTCCTTCTGAACTAGCAACAGTCTTCCTTCTGAACTAGCAACAGTCTTCCTCCTGAACTAGCAACAGTCTTCCTCCTGAACTAGCACCAGTCTTCCTTCTGAACTAGCACCAGTCTTCAATCTGAACTAGCAACAGTCTTCCTTCTGAACTAGCACCAGTCTTCCTTCTGAACTAGCAACAGTCTTCCTTCTGAACTAGCAACAGTCTTCCTTCTGAACTAGCAACAGTGTTCCTTCTGAACTAGCAACAGTCTTCCTTCTGAACTAGCAACAGTCTTCCTTCTGAACTAGCAACAGTCTTCCTTCTGAACTAACAACAGTCTTCCTTCTGAACTAGCACCAGTCTTCCTTCTGAACTAGCAACAGTCTTCCTTCTGAACTAGCAACAGTCTTCCTTCTGAACTAGCAACAGTCTTCCTTCTGAACTAGCAACAGTCTTCCTTCTGAACTAGCAACAGTCTTCCTTCTGAACTAGCAACAGTCTTCCTCCTGAACTAGCAACAGTCTTCCTCCTGAACTAGCACCAGTCTTCCTTCTGAACTAGCACCAGTCTTCCTTCTGAACTAGCAACAGTCTTCCTTCTGAACTAGCACCAGTCTTCCTTCTGAACTAGCAACAGTCTTCCTTCTGAACTAGCAACAGTCTTCCTTCTGAACTAGCAACAGTGTTCCTTCTGAACTAGCAACAGTCTTCCTTGTGAAATAGCACCAGTCTTCCTTCTGAACTAGCACCAGTCTTCCTTCTGAACTAGCAACAGTCTTCCTTCTGAACTAGCAACAGTCTTCCTTCTGAACTAGCAACAGTGTTCCTTCTGAACTAGCAACAGTCTTCCTTGTGAAATAGCACCACTCTTCCTTCTGAACTAGCACCAGTCTTCCTTCTGAACTAACAACAGTCTTCCTTCTGAACTAGCAACAGTGTTCCTTCTGAACTAGCAACAGTCTTCCTTGTGAAATAGCACCAGTCTTCCTTCTGAACTAGCACCAGTCTTCCTTCTGAACTAGCAACAGTCTTCCTTCTGAACTAGCAACAGTGTTCCTTCTGAACTAGCAACAGTCTTCCTTCTGAACTAGCACCAGTCTTCCTTCTGAACTAGCAACAGTCTTCCTTCTGAACTAGCAACAGTCTTCCTTCTGAACTAGCAACAGTGTTCCTTCTGAACTAGCAACAGTCTTCCTCCTGAACTAGCAACAGTCTTCCTCCTGAACTAGCAACAGTCTTCCTTCTGAACTAGCAACAGTCTTCCTTCTGAACTAGCAACAGTCTTCCTTCTGAACTAACAACAGTCTTCCTCCTGAACTAGCAACAGTGTTCCTTCTGAACTAGCAACAGTCTTCCTTCTGAACTAGCAACAGTGTTCCTTCTGAACTAGCAACAGTCTTCCTCCTGAACTAGCAACAGTCTTCCTTCTGAACTAGCAACAGTCTTCCTCTTGAACTAGCAACAGTCTTCCTTCTGAACTAGCAACAGTGTTCCTTCTGAACTAGCAACAGTCTTCCTTCTGAACTAGCAACAGTCTTCCTTCTGAACTAGCAACAGTCTTCCTCTTGAACTAGCAACAGTCTTCCTTCTGAACTAGCAACAGTGTTCCTTCTGAACTAGCAACAGTCTTCCTTCTAAACTAGCAACAGTCTTCCTCCTGAACTAGCAACAGTCTTCCTTCTGAACTAGCAACAGTCTTCCTCTTGAACTAGCAACAGTCTTCCTTCTGAACTAGCAACAGTCTTCCTCCTGAACTAGCAACAGTCTTCCTTCTGAACTAGCAAGTCTTCCTCTTGAACTAGCAACAGTCTTCCTTCTGAACTAGCACCAGTCTTCCTTCTGAACTAGCAACAGTCTTCCTTCTGAACTAGCACCAGTCTTCCTCCTGAACTAGCAACAGTCTTCCTTCTGAACTAGCACCAGTCTTCCTTCTGAACTAGCACCAGTCTTCCTTCTGAACTAGCAACAGTCTTCCTTCTGAACTAACAACAGTCTTCCTTCTGAACTAGCACCAGTCTTCCTTCTGAACTACCAACAGTGTTCCTTCTGAACTAGCAACAGTCTTCCTCCTGAACTAGCAACAGTCTTCCTTCTGAACTAGCAACAGTCTTCCTCTTGAACTAGCAACAGTCTTCCTTCTGAACTAGCAACAGTCTTTCTTCTGAACTAGCAACAGTCTTCCTTCTGAACTAGCAACAGTCTTCCTTCTGAACTAGCAACAGTCTTCCTCTTGAACTAGCAACAGTCTTCCTTCTGAACTAGCAACAGTGTTCCTTCTGAACTAGCAACAGTCTTCCTTCTAAACTAGCAACAGTCTTCCTCTTGAACTAGCAACAGTCTTCCTTCTGAACTAGCAACAGTCTTCCTCTTGAACTAGCAACAGTCTTCCTTCTGAACTAGCAACAGTCTTCCTCCTGAACTAGCAACAGTCTTCCTTCTGAACTAGCAAGTCTTCCTCTTGAACTAGCAACAGTCTTCCTTCTGAACTAGCACCAGTCTTCCTTCTGAACTAGCAACAGTCTTCCTTCTGAACTAGCACCAGTCTTCCTCCTGAACTAGCAACAGTCTTCCTTCTGAACTAGCACCAGTCTTCCTTCTGAACTAGCACCAGTCTTCCTTCTGAACTAGCAACAGTCTTCCTTCTGAACTAGCAACAGTCTTCCTTCTGAACTAGCACCAGTCTTCCTTCTGAACTAGCAACAGTCTTCCTTCTGAACTAGCAACAGTCTTCCTCATGAACTAGCAACAGTCTTCCTTCTGAACTAGCAACAGTCTTCCTTCTGAACTAGCAACAGTCTTCCTTCTGAACTAGCACCAGTCTTCCTTCTGAACTAGCACCAGTCTTCCTTCTGAACTAGCAACAATCTTCCTTCTGAACTAGCAACAGTCATCCTTCTGAACTAGCAACAGTCTTCCTCTTGAACTAGCAACAGTCTTCCTTCTGAACTAGCAACAGTCTTTCTTCTGAACTAGCAACAGTCTTCCTTCTGAACTAGCAACAGTCTTCCTTCTGAACTAGCAACAGTCTTCCTCTTGAACTAGCAACAGTCTTCCTTCTGAACTAGCAACAGTGTTCCTTCTGAACTAGCAACAGTCTTCCTTCTAAACTAGCAACAGTCTTCCTCTTGAACTAGCAACAGTCTTCCTTCTGAACTAGCAACAGTCTTCCTCTTGAACTAGCAACAGTCTTCCTTCTGAACTAGCAACAGTCTTCCTCCTGAACTAGCAACAGTCTTCCTTCTGAACTAGCAAGTCTTCCTCTTGAACTAGCAACAGTCTTCCTTCTGAACTAGCACCAGTCTTCCTTCTGAACTAGCAACAGTCTTCCTTCTGAACTAGCACCAGTCTTCCTCCTGAACTAGCAACAGTCTTCCTTCTGAACTAGCAACAGTCTTCCTTCTGAACTAGCACCAGTCTTCCTTCTGAACTAGCAACAGTCTTCCTTCTGAACTAGCAACAGTCTTCCTTCTGAACTAGCACCAGTCTTCCTTCTGAACTAGCAACAGTCTTCCTTCTGAACTAGCAACAGTCTTCCTCATGAACTAGCAACAGTCTTCCTTCTGAACTAGCAACAGTCTTCCTTCTGAACTAGCAACAGTCTTCCTTCTGAACTAGCACCAGTCTTCCTTCTGAACTAGCACCAGTCTTCCTTCTGAACTAGCAACAATCTTCCTTCTGAACTAGCAACAGTCATCCTTCTGAACTAGCACCAGTCTTCCTTCTGAACTAGCACCAGTCTTCCTTCTGAACTAGCAACAGTCTTAATTCTGAACTTGCAACAGTGTTCCTTCTGAACTAGCAACAGTCTTCCTTCTGAACTAGCAACAGTCTTCCTCCTGAACTAGCAACAGTCTTCCTCTTGAACTAGCAACAGTCTTCCTTCTGAACTAGCAACAGTCTTCCTTCTGAACTAGCAACAATGTTCTTTGTGAACCAGCAACAGTGTTCCTTGTGAATCAGCAACAGTGTTCCTTGTGAACCAGCAACAGTGTTCCTTGTGAACCAGCAACAGTGTTCCTTGTGAACCATCAACAGTGTTCCTTGTGAACCATCAACAGTGTTCCTTGTGAACCAGCAACAATGTTCTTTGTGAACCAGCAACAGTGTTCCTTGTGAACTAGCAACAGTGTTCCTTGTGAACTAACAACAGTCTTCCTTCTGAACTAGCAACAGTCTTCCTTCTGAACTAACAACAGTCTTCCTCCTGAACTAGCAACAGTGTTCCTTCTGAACTAGCAACAGTCTTCCTTCTGAACTAGCAACAGTGTTCCTTCTGAACTAGCAACAGTCTTCCTCCTGAACTAGCAACAGTCTTCCTTCTGAACTAGCAACAGTCTTCCTCTTGAACTAGCATCAGTCTTCCTTCTGAACTAGCAACAGTGTTCCTTCTGAACTAGCAACAGTCTTCCTTCTAAACTAGCAACAGTCTTCCTCCTGAACTAGCAACAGTCTTCCTTCTGAACTAGCAACAGTCTTCCTCTTGAACTAGCAACAGTCTTCCTTCTGAACTAGCAACAGTCTTCCTCCTGAACTGGCAACAGTCTTCCTTCTGAACTAGCAAGTCTTCCTCTTGAACTAGCAACAGTCTTCCTTCTGAACTAGCACCAGTCTTCCTTCTGAACTAGCAACAGTCTTCCTTCTGAACTAGCACCAGTCTTCCTCCTGAACTAGCAACAGTCTTCCTTCTGAACTAGCACCAGTCTTCCTTCTGAACTAGCACCAGTCTTCCTTCTGAACTAGCAACAGTCTTCCTTCTGAACTAGCAACAGTCTTCCTTCTGAACTAGCACCAGTCTTCCTTCTGAACTAGCAACAGTGTTCCTTCTGAACTAGCAACAGTCTTCCTCCTGAACTAGCAACAGTCTTCCTTCTGAACTAGCAACAGTCTTCCTCTTGAACTAGCAACAGTCTTCCTTCTGAACTAGCAACAGTCTTCCTTCTGAACTAGCAACAGTC
>NC_091195.1:10648964-10803941 GCF_040958095.1 Procambarus clarkii | reverse complement strand
TTGGAGATGCTTATCCAGTTCTCTCTTGAACACTGTGAGGGGTCGGTCAGTTATGCCCCTTATGTGTAGCGGAAGCGTGTTGAACAGTCTCGGGCCTCTGATGTTGATAGAGTTCTCTCTCAGAGTACCTGTTGCACCTCTGCTTTTCAACGGGGGGATTCTGCACATCCTGCCATGTCTTCTGGTCTTGTTGTAATCCACAAGTTAGTAGGATTTATTAGCTAGAGGATCATTACTACAACACTTAACGAATGATGATTGGAAGTACATGTTAAGTAGACAGACTAAGGATCACATATCTAAGAAAGTTCAATGGATTAAGACCGAAGCTGTTTAGCCAAATTAATAATTCCTGGAAAGAGGAATTATTCTTCGTCAGGCTTCTAGGAACAAGGTTACCGCTCTAGGGATAAGGTTAATCGGATTATACCTTCCTTGAGAGGCGTGGTGAAATGTTTGAGGCCATGGTTGACTGGAGTCAGTCTTGTTGTGGGAGTTGAACTGGCAAGTCCTCCGAGGTCATCGTTTGCGGCAGCAGCGAAGTGTAGCAGACAGCTATGCGAGAACCTGATGTGATCTTAGTGACCAAGTTAAGTCTGCAGTATGTGAGTATTGAATGAAAGACTAACCGGGTGTGGAGCGTTGTAGTAATCATTCCGTATTAGGGGCTTAGGCGGAAGTTACGAGTGCAAGTGGTGATCACGGAGGTCAAGTGGTCTATGGGTATTGGAAGTGTATTTACCTAATAGAGTATGTTAATATGTTATTATTTGTCAGAGTGTATTCTTTGTAATTAAATGACAAAACCCGACGGCCTTTAAATACCTTCCATCTGTTCACTCATTGTGTTCCAGTACAAACCTAGTGGTACGCCTCAAGGGTCTGGTGTGTGTAGGAGTATAGGTGGTAGTAACGGTTGCTGAGGCAAGGTGTTATGTGATGTGTAATCGCTGTGTTCGGAATGAACCGGGGTTAGCGTCACGACAGTCTCATGTGATGTTATTTCTGTGTGCAGGTTTGGGACCAGCCACTCTAATATTTTCCACGTGTAAGTTATTAAGTATCTCTCCCGACATGTACATACCTCTGGATCTTCTCTAACTTTGTCTTGTTTAACTAGGTATGAACTTAATGTTGGAGCTGTATGTTCACTACAAGTACATACTCTCCACTACATGCCCACTACATGTCCACTACATGTACATACTCCACTGCATGTCCACTACATGTACATACTCCACTGCATGTCCACTACATGTACATACTCCACTACATGTCCACTACATGTACATACTCCACTACATGTACATACTCCACTGCATGTCCACTACATGTACATACTCCACTACATGTCCACTACATGTACATACTCCACTACATGTACATACTCCACTACATGTACATACTCCACTACATGTACATACTCCACTACATGTCCACTACATGTACATACTCCACTACATGTACACTACATGTACATACTCCACTACATGTCCACTACATGCACATACTCCACTACATGTACATACTCCACTACATGTACATACTCCACTACATGTCCACTACATGTACGTGAAGCATAAATCATCCACTAGACAGTGTGACATTGTAATTGCCAGAATTAGGCTGGGATATCTATATCTATGGCAGGTGGCTGCAGGTAATGAATCCCCCAATGGTGAACATTCCAACTGTAAACTGTGAACAAGAGCTGGGACATACTCTCCAACACTATATCTGTGATTGTCATGTTATCAATAATTTCAGACCAAATGGTATGAGGTACTTTGAGCTCTGTAACTACTTCATACACTCAGGAATATTGGAAGATACTCATGTGCTCTACCCAGAGTGTACTAGTGCAGGCTAATAGATCAGCCTCGCATATGATGTTGTCTCCTGATTCATGTATGACTAACCATCCTGTGAGATGGGGATATTAGATGAACTTGTCTTTGGTCTACACTGTGTAATCCCTCATATAGAATAGTGTAGCAGCACATTGCTGTGTATACTTTGTATTGGGGTCATTGGAAACAATTTTGTCTTGTATCAATAAATAGATTGACCCATAATGTAATTGATACAAGACCTCAGTAGAAATGTAAATAAATAAAAATAAATATATAGATTATTTAGGTAAACGTACATACAAACATATTGAGATACAAGCAGAATACATAAGAACATAAGAACATAAGAACAAAGGTAACTGCAGAAGGCCTATTGGCCCATACGAGGCAGCTCCTATTCTATAACCACCCAATCCCACTCATATACTTGTCCAACCCGTGCTTGAAACAATCGAGGGACCCCAGAATGTTGGATTTCTAAATAGAGTTATTATATACTATGCCTAAAGCCACTAATATGCACAGCGTTTCATACAAGATGTGGGAAAAACACTTAAAAACTAAGACTTAAGACTAAATGAGATCAAAAGCATGAAGTGAATTGAAGTAGAAGAAAGAATTACCATAATTACATGTCGAATTAACAGCAACAATTGCAACTGACGAGCGATAGTAATTTTGAGTAAATATACTGACGGACTTCAATTTTCTTAAGTTTATACATGTCAGTTATTGGCAGTTTTACAAGTTAGTAATTAATGATGTTTGATAATAGGAAGACATAGGTTGACATTTAGGAGGTAAGGAATGTTACATGGAGTCGATTAGGTAGTACTTAGTGCTTCTCTTAAACTGGTTGAGAGATGGACAATCTTTGACGTGATTGGAAAGGTCATTCCACATTCTGGGTCCCTTGATTTGCATAGCGTTTCTAGTTTAGTTAAGTCTCAATCTTGAATTATGAAATAGATATTTGTTTCTAGTGTGGTGCCCCCAAGAGTTCTGTTACAACCCTTTAGGAAGCGTTTAAGGTCAGGATTGGCATTACAGTTCAGAGCTTAATATATATAGAGTACACATGAGAGGATGTGCAGTGACATAATATCTAACAAATTAAAAATTTAAAAATGTCAGGGTGCTGTCTAGAGCCAGAGTTTGTTATTGTTCTAATAGCTAATTTATATGGAGTAATTAGAGGACGAAGATAATTTTGGGTAATAGAACCCCAAGCACATATACCATAGTTGAGATAAGGATAGATGAGAGAGTAATAGAGCGTTACCAAGCAAGGCCGAGGTACATAATATCTGATTTTAGAAAGAATGCCAACTGTTTTAGAAACTTTTTTCGTTATATTTTGAATATGGTCCTTGAAAAAAATCGACTTGTTATGAATGAGAACACCAACAAGTTGAATTTCCAGGGTGGTCGTCACCCGGTGATGTTTGGTGAGATGTGGAGCTGCTTGTTGGCCCACCCACTTTAAGGCCCACTATAAATATACAGAATAAGGCCATTGCTACCCTGCCGCCAACACTCACATCCACATCTCACCAAACATCACCAAGAACAGAAAACGGGACATCACCTCAGTTTCGCGAGCCGCAACAATCTTCTTGTAGATCAGTTTTTGTCCTTAGGTAAAGTATACGTCAGAATGTGACGTGCTATAACGAAAACGGGTTGGGTGAAAGGTAGGGAAGGTGGTGAAGGGTAGGGAAGGTGTTGAAGGGTAGGGAAGGTGGTGAAGGGCAGGGAAGGTGGTGAAGGGCAGGGAAGGTGTTGAAGGGTAGGGAAGGTGGTGAAGGGTAGGGAAGGTGGTGAAGGGTAGGGAAGGTGGTGAAGGGTAAGGAAGGTGGTGAAGGGTAGGGAAGGTGGTGAAGGGTAAGGAAGGTGGTGAAGGGTAGGGAAGGTGTTGAAGGGTAGGGAAGGTGGTGAAGGGCAGGGAAGGTGGTGAAGGGCAAGGAAGGTGGTGAAGGGTAGGGAAGGTGAAGAAGGGTAGGGAAGGTGGTGAAGGGTAAGGAAGGTGGTGAAGGGTAGGGAAGGTGGTGAAGGGTAGGGAAGGTGGTGAAGGGTAGGGAAGGTGGTGAAGATTGGGGAAGGTGGTGAAGGGTAGGGAATGTGGTGGAGGGTAGGGAAGGTGGTGAAGGGTAGGTAAGGTGGTGAAAAGTAGGGCAGGTGGTGAAGGGTAGGGAAGGTGGTGAAGGGTAGGAAAGGTGGTGAAGGGTAGGGAAGGTGGTGAAGGGTTGGGAAGGTGGTGAAGGGTAGGGAAGGTGGTAAAGGGTTGGGAAGGTGGTGAAGGGTTGGGAAGGTGGTGATGGGTAGGGAAGTTGGTGAAGGGTAGGGAATGTGGTGAAGGATAGGGAACGTGGTGAAGGGTAGGGAAGGTGGTGAAGGGTCGGGAAGGTGGTAAAGAATAGGGAAGGTGGTGAAGGGTAGGGAAGGTGGTGAAGGATAGGGAAGGTGGTGAAGGGTCGGGAAGGTGGTAAAGGTGTTGTAATCCACAAGTTAGTAGGAATTATTAGCTAGAGGATCATTACTACAACACTTAACGAATGATGATTGAAAGTACATGTAAGTAGACAGACTATGGATCACATATCTAAGAAAGGTCAATGGATTAAGACCGAAGCTGTTTAGCCAAATTAATAATTCCTGGAAAGAGGAATTATTCATCGTCAGGCTTCTAGGAACAAGGTTACCGCTCTAGGGATAAGGTTAATCGGATTATACCTTCCTCGAGAGGCGTGGTGAAATGATTGAGGCCATGGTTGGCTGGAGACAGTCTGGTTGTGGAAGTTGAACTAGCAAGTCCTCCGAGATCTCCGTTTGTGGCAGCAGCGAAGTGTAGCAGACAGCTATGTGAGAGCCTGTTGTGATCTTAGTGACCAAGTTAAGTCTGCAGTATGTGAGTATTGAATGTAAGACTAACCGGGTGTGGAGCGTTGTAGTAATCATTCCGTATTAGGGACATAGGCGGAAGTTACGAGTGTGTGTGGTGATCGCGGAGGTCAAGTGGTCTATGGGTATTGGAAGTGTATTGACCTAATAGAGTATGTTAATATATCATTATTTGTCAGAGTGTATTCTTTGTAATTAAATGACAAAACCCGACGGCCTTTAAATACCTTCCATATGTTCATTCATTGTGTTCCAGTACAAACCTAGTGGTACGCCTCAAGGGTCTGGTGTGTGTAGGAGTATAGGTGGTAGTAACGGTTGCTGAGGCAAGGTGTTATGTGTTGTGTAATCGCTGTGTTCCGAATGAACCGGGGTTCAGCGTCACGACATATTTGGTGGCAGCGCAAACAGGTTTGGAACACTTTGAGAGATGAAGGAAGTGTGTTACTGGTTTAGTTGGTGAAGGAATGTTCGGGAATTGGTAGACGTCGGGTTGTGTTCAGGACGGTGGATATTGGAGTGAGGAAGGGAAGGTGTGTGGGCCAGTGAGTGGCCATAGTGGGGTGTGGGGCCAAGGTGTGTGGCCACGTTGTGCGGCAGGGAAAGGTCCCCTAAGGGGTGGAAACAGTAGTGTGGGGAACTGATAAGTGACGTTGTTAATGGTGGCTTAAAATTATATGTGATTCTAGTGAGATTAAGGGAATAAGGCCAAGTAAGGTTACTGTACGGCAAAGCGTCAAGCTGGTTCATAAACGAGCACATAAGGGGCGAGTAGCCATGACGGGTACGGGTAGTAATAGGGGCGCCAGTGGCCAGGCCACGAGTAATGTCGGTCAGGGTGAGAGTGGTGATAACACGGCGGCGTTGCTTACGGCGCAGGCGGCAGCGTCAGAGACAATTGGGCAGGTTGCACAGTGGTTGAAAAATGTGTTGAGCACGCATGAGACGACTAATGCAGCAACCCGTTCTCACACAAGACAGCACATATATGACTTAATGCTTAAAGTCAATATGTTGAATATGAATTAGTAAATATGTGATATATTCCCAGTTACTTTTTTTACCAAGGCCCAAACTCTTCCTCACGTACCAATTTACGTGTCACAGTACCCGTCCGTCAACATAGATAGCAGAATATTCGTGATTGGTTCAATTATAAGGAAAATTGTAGTTTTCAGGTCCCACATGGGTTGTGAAATTTACCTACTGTTGTCCATGCTCTTATAATATTACAGATCAGCTATATCCTATTGAAGGCTCGTAGTTTTGTTTTGAGAAATCTTAGTTGTTCTTAGTAAATTATAATAAGCACTATAAATTATTACATAGAATAACAGTGCTTCACCAATCAATATTATATACCATAGTTTGGCTTTAAAAATCTTTAAAGAATGTTTTGTAGGAACGCTAACGGAAAACGATGTTACATTTGAATGTCTATGGGGTAAACTACTGCAAACAGGACGGTATTGTGTCTACTATACCAACTATAGCTAGGATGGGTATATTGTCACCTACCGCCTGTTAGGTGGGAAAGGGGTCCAATACCACCCACAGGATGGGTATGAGGGTCACATCCACCCACAGGATGAGTATGGGGATCACATCCACCCACAGGAAGGGTATGGGGTCCAATACCACCCACAGGATGAGTATGGCGTCCACTACAACCCACAGGATGGGTATGGGGCTCCAACCACCCATAGAATGGGTATGGGGCTCCAACCACAAATAAAATGGGTATAGGGTCCAATAACACCCACTGGATGTTTAAGGCGTCCATTGCCGCGCGTCGAGCTCGAAAACCGCAGCATTCATCTCAGAACCATGCCTATTTCACACAGATTCCTTAATAAACGTAAGAGTTTTATATGTCACAAGAAAGATAGAAATATAAGCTTCATTCTAAATACCTTACCATGGGCATATTTAAATTTAAAGCGAAGATACGTGTACTTTTATAATAGCCGAGCTTTAACCCCGGACAGATTGATCGACCGAGCAACTCTCTCTCAGAACAATGTTTATTTCACGTGAATTCGTTAATAAACATATATGTTTTATATGTCTCAAGAAAGGCAGATATATAAGCTTCACTTTAAACACTTTACAATAGACATATTTAAAGTTCTAATGAAGATACATGTATTTTAAAAATTACGGAGCTCCCACCCCGTACAGACTGAACGACAGAGCAACTCTCTCTCAGATCAATGTTTATTTCACGTAAATTCGTTAATAAACACAAATGTTTTATATGTCTTAAGCAAGATAGAAATAAGAGCTTCATTTTCAATACATTACAATAGACATATTTATAGCTCAAGTGAAGATACATATGTTTTTATAGTAGCGCTCAGTAGCTTGTCGGGCATGGAGTGCAGACGCCTACGCACTTGCCGATATATTGTATAATTATCAAAGATACGCTAATAAAGCCTAAAATCTTATATGCCTCCAGAAAGAGCGAGATATGAACATTATTATGATTTCACCAAATGAAATATATCATGTTCGAGAACAAAGATATATCAATTTTAAATTAAGTTTCGACTCTTGCTCGGGCGAGAGAGAGGGAGCGACTCTCGCCCCATCTATTGGAGATTCTGTCCACTAAAGACCCAAAGCTACTCAAACCCTCCTAGCATTATTTAAGTAATGAAGTAATATGGTATATTTACTATAATGTGGGTGCTGAATGCAGAACATGAGAAAACATATATTTACTCCAAACTAATATAATTTCATTATGAAATAAGTAAATAAGTAGCATCAAAGGAAGTCGACGGTCCAAGCGTCAATGTTGTGGAACGACTTATCCAAGATATATCGTTGTTTGGAAAGTGTTTGTTGGCATATCCAGTTGTCGCACTTCTCTGCACAAATTATCACAAATTTAAATTATAATGTTAACAAGTAGAATACGTATTTTTAATAAAATCTAACATAGCTAGCCAGAAAACATTTAACATTTATTAAAAAAATATATGTTTGGAAGTTAAATCGACTTCATAGGACAATAGTGTTGTTATATATACTCGTTATTCGTTGACATGCGTTCGCTACTTAAACTACCATGTACTGTACTTATGTGAAATCTCCCATGTCTCTTCGCTCATCTCACCGAACCCTACAGGCTCTGTGATATATTGCTTAATTAATTGAGATTCACAAATAAAGCTTATAATTGTATATGTTATCAAAAAGGCAGAGCTTATTTTAGTTCATTTATTATGCACCCCATACCCATCCTATGGGCGATAATGGAGTGTTACAGAGGCGCATAATGGGCTCAGGGACTGAGCCCCACAATTCATATAGCCAAGGAAGTTATAATCTTGATAAGCTAGTTACAAAAGTCAATGCACATTGTCACATCAACAATGGGCTCGAGACCGACCACAAGTACAGTTTATAATTTAAGCAACTGACATATATGGAGGGCTAGTGTCACAATTGATTTGTTTATCCTACACATAACCCCCTCTCCCCCATCCAATGGGCAGCGGTGGATAGGTTACAATCAAGTCGTTTTTTGCGTTTTATTCAGAGATTAGATCTTATTGGGTGAGGAAAGATATTCATATTTTAAAGAAGGCTTCTTGGCTGATGCTCTCCATTGATGGAAAATATACAACCTTTTGAAAATCAATGTTAGTTTGATCTAGATATTGTAATTAACGAAAGTATTTATGTCATCTGAAAGGTAGAAATATAGGCTACATCTAAAATCCTGTGTCATCAATATAACTGAAGTGAAAACGAAGATATATGCGTTTTGATAGTTACTTGATGGCTAGCTCTGAGAGTGTGAAGTCCGGACACATAAAAATTACCTAGGTATCAGTATCCAGCCAGGCGGGGATCACAGGCTGCACAATACTGATAAATTATGTAATGCACTACTTGTGGTCCATCTCGAACCCATTTATGATGTGACGACTTATGGTGAATTTTGTAACTAGCTCATCAAGATTGTAACTTGCTTAGCTAAATGATTTGTGGGGTTCGGTCCATTCATTTTCTTTCTTTATTATGCACCCCATAATACACATCCCGTGGGCGGTGGTGTAAAGGATTACAGAGGCACATAATCGGTTCAGGAACTGAACCCTCTAGTTCGTTTAGCTAAGCAAATAACAATCTTTTGACGCTAGTTACAAAATTATTAATGTACACATACTTATGCATACATGTACATATTCATACGTATACATATATACATACACATACATATTTAATCACCACCACAAATACACACATCAGTAATCTTTTGTGTCACAAGTGATCAGCAAGAGGCTCACAACAGTCACTATACAAGGCACTTTACATCTATGAGGAGTCGCACAGTTACTAGTCTTGCTCCACACCCACCCAACTGTGCGGCAGCTTTACAATCATGTGCTCCACACCCACCCAACTGGGCGGCAGCTTTACAATCATGTGCTCCACACCCACCCAACTGGGCGGCAGCTTTACAGTCATGTGCTCCCCACCCATCCAACTGGGCGGCAGCTTTACAGTCATGTGTATGCATTACCTACAGTAAGCAAATTTTGGATACTTCGCTAAGATTTCGGGCAGCACATCATTATGAATGAAGTACTTACACATTTCATGGACACTATTGATGTTGTTATCTTTAAATTCCGCTATTTTTCACATTCCATTATATAATGACTCAAAGTATGCGAATAGTTCTGCTGACAGAGTTTACATTTAGTCAAATCTACATCATCAGATGTTACAAACTTCCAGAGGTACTTGTAGCCGAGCCTAAACCTAGCAGCGGTAACATCTAGAAGTCTGCTAACATTATTGGATGACCCATAGACGAACGATTCATCAAAGTTTATACAATATTGTGAAATTGAGAGTCAGTGTAGTAACATAAATTGGTAAATAATAAATATTGTAAGTTAAGAATCTGATGCATGTGTGTGTGTTGGGGGGGGGCGGGGGTTATACCCTTGGTAAGCGAGAGTGGAAAGTAACCTTAGACGTACTGCGGTCAATGTGGGGGGGGGGGAGGGAGGGTGGGAGAGTCAAATCCACCCTCCAACATCTGGGCATAGTACCAGCAGCCTCCACAACACTCCATCAGCCTCCAGCTGATGCTTGTAGATGCCTCATCTAACCTCACTTATGTCACACATTAACCTACAGTTCCTGTGATATTTAAACTCCTCATCACATTTTCAAGAGGAAACTAGATTTATTCCTCCAAGGAGTGCCGGACCAACCGGGCTGTGGTGGGTATGTGGGCCTGCGGGCCGCTCCAAGCAACAGCCTGGTGGACCAAACTCTCACAAGTCGAGCCTGGCCTCGGGCCGGGCTTGGGGAGTAGACGAACTCCCAGAACCCCATCAACCAGGTATCAACCAGGTATCAACAGTGGCGTCTCACCAATATAAACTGTATTGGATTTTGTCCCGAAATAGCTATATGCTGACTGGACGTGTACTCACCTAATTGTACTCACCTAATTGTGCTTGCGGGGGTTGAGCTCTGGCTCTTTGGTCCCGCCTCTCAACCGTCAATCAACTGGTGTACAGATTCCTGAGCCTATTGGGCTCTATCATATCTACATTTGAAACTGTGTATGGAGTCAGCCTCCACCACATCACTTCCTAATGCATTCCATTTACTAACTACTCTGACACTGAAAAAGTTCTTTCTAACGTCTCTGTGGCTCATTTGGGTACTCAGCTTCCACCTGTGTCCCCTTGTTCGCGTCCCACCAGTGTTGAATAGTTCATCCTTGTTTACCCGGTCGATTCCCCTGAGGATTTTGTAGGTTGTGATCATGTCCCCTCTTACTCTTCTGTCTTCCAGTGTCGTGAGGTGCATTTCCCGCAGCCTTTCCTCATAACTCATGCCTCTTAGTTCTGGGACTAGTCTAGTAGCATACCTTTGGACTTTTTCCAGCTTCGTCTTGTGCTTGACAAGGTACGGGCTCCATGCTGGGGCCGCATACTCCAGGATTGGTCTTACATATGTGGTGTACAAGATTCTGAATGATTCCTTACACAGGTTCCTGAACGCCGTTCTGATGTTAGCCAGCCTCGCATATGCCGCAGACGTTATTCTCTTTATGTGGGCTTCAGGAGACAGGTTTGGTGTGATATCAACTCCTAGATCTTTCTCTCTGTCTGTTTCATTAAGTACTTCATCTCCTATTCTGTATCCTGTGCCTGGCCTCCTGTTTCCACTGCCTAGTTTCATTACTTTGCATTTACTCGGGTTGAACTTCAACAGCCATTTGTTGGACCATTCACTCAGTCTATCCAGGTCATCTTGTAGCCTCCTACTATCATCCTCTGTTTCAATCCTCCTCATAATTTTTGCATCGTCGGCAAACATTGAGAGGAACGAATCTATACCCTCTGGGAGATCATTTACATATACCAGAAACAGTATAGGTCCAAGGACTGACCCCTGCGGGACTCCACTTGTGACGTCTCGCCAATCTGAGACCTCACCCCTCACACAGACTCGTTGTCTCCTGTTGCTTAGGTATTCCTCTATCCACCGGAGTACCTTCCCTCTCACTCCAGCCTGCATCTCCAACTTTCGCACTAGCCTCTTGTGTGGCACTGTATCAAAGGCTTTCTGACAATCCAAAAATATGCAGTCTGCCCACCCTTCTCTTTCTTCCCTTATTTTTGTTGCCTGGTCGTAGAATTCAAGTAACCCTGTATGTGTAATTTGTTACTTGTAATTCAAGTAACGTGTATGTATGTATGTATATGTATGGTATGTATGTATGTATGTATGTATGTATACATGTAGGTATGTATGTATGTATGTATGTATGTATGTATGTATGTATGTATGTATGTATGCATGTATGTATGTATGTATGTATGCATGTATGAATGGATAGATGTATGTATGTACGCATGCATGCATGCATGCATGCATGTATGTATGTATGTATGTATGTATGCATGTATGTATGTATGTATGTATGGATAGATGGATGGATGTATGTATGTACGCATGCATGCATGTATGTATGTATGTATGTATGTATGTATGTATGTATGCATGTATGTATAGATGGATGGATGTATGTACGCATGCATGCATGTATGTATGTATTTATATATGCATGTATATACGCATGTATGTATGTATTTATATACGCATGTATTTATATACGCATGTATGTATGTATGTATGGATGTACGCATGCATGTATGTATGGATGTATGTATGTATGTATGTACGCATGTATGTATGTATGTATTTATATATGCATGTATATACGCATGTATGTATGTATTTATATACACATGTATTTATATACACATGTATTTATATACGCATGTATGTATGTATGTATGTATGCATGCATGTATGCATGTATGTATGTATGTACGCATGCATGTATGTATGGATGTACGCATGCATGTATGTAATGTATGTATGTACGCATGTATGTACGCATGTATGTATGTATGTATGTACGTACGTATGTATGTATGTATGTATGTATGTATGTATGTATGTATGCATGCATGTATGCATGTATGTATGTATGTACGCATGCATGTATGTATGGATGTACGCATGCATGTATGTATGTATGTATGTACGCATGTATGTACGCATGTATGTATGTATGTACGTACGTATGTATGTATGTATGTATGTATGTATGTATGTATGCATGTATGCATGTGTGTATGTATGTATGTATGTATGTATGTATGTATGTATGTATGTATGTATGTACGCATGCATGTATGTATGGATGTATGTATGGATGTACGCATGTATGTACACATGTATGTACGCATGTATGTACGCATGTATGTACGCATGTATGTACGCATGTATGTATGTATGTATATATGTATGTATGTACGCACTGCATGTATGTATGTATGTATGTATGTATGTACTGCTATGTATGTACACATGTATGTACTGCTATGTATGTACTGCTATGTATGTACGCTATGTATGTACGCATGTATGTATGTATGTATATGTATGTATGTACGCACGCATGTATGTATGTATGTATGTATGTATGTATGTATGCTATGTATGTATGTATGTACGCATGTATGTATGTATGTATGTATGTATGTATGTATGTATGTATGTATGTATGCATGTATGTATGTATGTATGTATGTATGTATGTATGTATGTATGTACGCATGTATGTATGTATGTATGTATGTATGTATGTATGTATGTATGTATGTATGTATGTATGTATGTATGTATGTATGTATGTATGTATGTATGTATGCATGTGTGTATGTATGTATTCCCAATCACGTTAAAGACTCCCCCTCTCTCATCCAGTTTAAGAGAAAAACAACTATGTACTAAATAATCGACTCCTTGTAACTTTAATTATGCTGACCTTCCTATCTGTATTCAGACTGAGCCTACCATCATTAAAGGTGATTATAACGCTAGACATAGGAATATTGGTAATTCGCAGTTCAGTAATCGTAACGGCAACCAACTGGTGTCACTATTAGGTAGTCACGATGATGCACAGATTGTGGGTGACCTTGAACCAACGCATATCTACGGAGGTATTCTTGATCTATGACTCGGTGTCAACGTCTCCCACACCGTGTGCGCCTCGTCAATAGTGCCAGATATGGCGTCTGGTCATCTGGCCATATTAGCCACTGTAAGCATTGGAAGCTCTATCCTCCCTGGTGGAGTGTTCAAGCGGAAGAGGCTGGCTGTGCCCATCGATCAACGAGACAATCTTGTTGCTCATGTGTCAGATTGGTGCAGTTCATCTGAGCCTTCATCAGTTGAAGATTTTAACAATGAGATCACAGGTACTATCGAACAGTTTATAGAATCACTTGATTCATCGTCCAGGCCACGTAACCCAAATTACACTGGTCATAGCACTTACTGCTTATTATAATGATTCTAAATTGCATGCTACTAAAACGCACTGCCAGAATAATTGGACTAGCTTGTAGAAGGACCCGCACTGCTGAAATGCTTCGGCTCTTTCAAGCGGCTCTGGCTAAGGCCAGAGGTGGAGCTGAGTATGGTGGAGCTGAGGTAGACAGACTGGGAAACTTTTGTCAGTGGTCTCAATTCTCACACGCCACTAAGTCGGGCATGGAAGGATATCAACAAGATCAAAGGGAAAAATGCTGCAGAGATCTCGTACCCTAATCCTCTGCACAGAGCAAATGAGCTTGTTGATGCTTTGGGCCACGACTTCCAGCTTTGACAGTCTTCCTCTACCCTCACAGAATGAATTAAATGATAGATATACTGATAGGGCAAGGCTCCTTGACTTCATGCTTCATCAAGAGGATGACTGTGACATGCTTTTTACTGAATACAAACTAGATTCTGCTCTACATAAAGGCAAAGCTACATCACCCGGGGAGGATGGAGTTACTTACGGCATACTGCTTATGCTAGTTCCAGGGAATACCTTTCTTCAATTGTATAATATGAGCTATGTAACTGGGGAGCTTCCTAAGTCATGGACCAACAGTGTTATTATTCCCATTCCTAAACCTCACCAGCCGAGTGCTTTATGCCCAGTCTCCCTCACTAGTTGTCTCTATAAGTGTCTTGAGAAGATGGTTCTCAACCGTCTCCTTTACAAAATTAATAATATGTTGTCTCCCCAGATATATGGCTTTATGCATGGAAAGAGTGTACATCACTGTATTACCACATTCCTCACCCTGCATACTGATAGGTCATATACCACTTTCCTAGATCTTAAGTCAGCCTTTGACATTGCTAACCCACACGTCATTATGAGAGAACTTGCTAAAATGAATGTTGGAATGTTAATGTTAAAAATTGTTCAAACTGAAATAAATATATAACACTGTACGGTACAGTTGTGTTTAATTATGTTTTGCGATTCCTATGCAAAAGGTATTTGTGCACCAAGTACTACCAGGTCATTATGAGATATGCTGAATGTTGTCAATATACCATCTGAATACGCTTCACTTTGCGTTAATCATTGGACGTCCTAATGATTAAGGTCCCCAAAAGGACTTAATCAGACCTCAGTGGATAATTTTACTCTCCCTCTCTCTCTCTCTCTCTCTCTCTCTCTCTCCCCCTCTCTCTCTCTCTCTCTCTCTCTCTCTCTCTCTCTCTCTCTCTCTCTCTCTCTCTCTCTCTCTCTCTCTCTCTCTCTCTCTCTCTCTCTCTCTCTCTCTCTCTCTCTCTCTCTCTCTCTCTCTCTCTCTCTCTCTCTCTCTCTCTCTCTCTCTCTCTCTCTCTCTCTCTCTCTCTCTCTCTCTCTCTCTCTCTCTCTCTCTCTCTCTCTCTCTCTCTCTCTCTCTCTCTCTCTCTCTCTCTCTCTCTCTCTCTCTCTCTCTCTCTCTCTCTCTCTCTCTCTCTCTCTCTCTCTCTCTCTCTCTCTCTCTCTCTCTCTCTCTCTCTCTCTCTCTCTCTCTCTCTCTCTCTCTCTCTCTCTCTCTCTCTCTCTCTCTCTCTCTCTCTCTCTCTCTCTCTCTCTCTCTCTCTCTCTCTCTCTCTCTCTCTCTCTCTCTCTCTCTCTCTCTCTCTCTCTCTCTCTCTCTCTCTCTCTCTCTCTCTCTCTCTCTCTCTCTCTCTCTCTCTCTCTCTCTCTCTCTCTCTCTCTCTCTCTCTCTCTCTCTCTCTCTCTCTCCCTCTCTCTCTCAGAGCATCCCCTTATGTGTTGTATGTGGGTGCTGAAGTTCAGTCAGATATCTTGTCTATGTATAGGTGAAGGAACTTTCCATAATTGTTATTGCTAATGTTTACTTGTAATACTGGGTATACATCCGGTGTTCTTACCCTCGACCGCGGCGAGGGTAAGCCGTGGCCGTATGGTCTGAAACCCACAAATATTTACAACGGGGGGTGGGGGGGGGGGATAACATTTCCTCTTCAAGCACGCGCACACAAATGAACTATGTTACTTAACTGGAAGCACTCGTACAACATAATTTACACGATTTCTCAGGATAATTATACTTCTTACCAGCATATATACAGTATAGTACCTAGGAGGTTCTCTTCAATGATATCTAAGATAATTAAAAGAACCCAAGCAAACCACTGTGGAAATGTGCAGGACAAACATATCAATTGTGACACTAGCTCTCCACTTATGGCATTTGCTTAATTTAGAAACTGTACTTGTGGTCGATCTCGAACCCATGTTGTTGATGTGACGATGTGTTATGAATTTTGTGGCTAGCTCCTCAAGATTGTAACTTGCTTAGATAAATAAATTGTGTGTTCAGTCCCTGAACCCATTATGTGATAAATTAACTAAACTAAAAACTATAGTCTGGCGACGAAGCCTGAACTGCATAATGTAAATAGGGATTAACCAGAAAAAGATATAGGTGAAGAATAACATCAGGTAACTGCGTTAATTACAATATTAGATCAAACTAACATTGATTTTCAAAAGGTTGTAGATTTTCCATCAATGGAGAGCATCAGCCAAGAAGCCTTCTTTAAAATATGAATATCTTTCCTCACCCAATAAGATCTAATCTCTGAATAAAACGCAAAAAACGACTTGATTGTAACCTATGCACCGCTGCCCATTGGATGGGGGAGAGGGGGTTATGTGTAGGATAAACATATCAATTGTGACACTAGCCCTCCATATATGTCAGTTGCTTAAATTATAAACTGTACTTGTGGTCGGTCTCGAGCCCATTGTTGATGTGACTGTGCATTGACTTTTGTAACTAGCTTATCAAGATTATAACTTCCTTGGCTATATGAATTGTGGGGCTCAGTCCCTGAGCCCATTATGCGCCTCTGTAACACTCCATTATCGCCCATAGGATGGGTATGGGGTGCATAATAAATGAACTAAAATAAGCTCTGCCTTTTTGATAACATATACAATTATAAGCTTTATTTGTGAATCTCAATTAATTAAGCAATATATCACAGAGCCTGTAGGGTTCGGTGAGATGAGCGAAGAGACATGGGAGATTTCACATAAGTACAGTACATGGTAGTTTAAGTAGCGAACGCATGTCAACGAATAACGAGTATATATAACAACACTATTGTCCTATGAAGTCGATTTAACTTCCAAACATATATTTTTTTAATAAATGTTAAATGTTTTCTGGCTAGCTATGTTAGATTTTATTAAAAATACGTATTCTACTTGTTAACATTATAATTTAAATTTGTGATAATTTGTGCAGAGAAGTGCGACAACTGGATATGCCAACAAACACTTTCCAAACAACGATATTTCTTGGATAAGTCGTTCCACAACATTGACGCTTGGACCGTCGACTTCCTTTGATGCTACTTATTTACTTATTTCATAATGAAATTATATTAGTTTGGAGTAAATATATGTTTTCTCATGTTCTGCATTCAGCACCCACATTATAGTAAATATACCATATTACTTCATTACTTAAATAATGCTAGGAGGGTTTGAGTAGCTTTGGGTCTTTAGTGGACAGAATCTCCAATAGATGGGGCGAGAGTCGCTCCCTCTCTCTCGCCCGAGCAAGAGTCGAAACTTAATTTAAAATTGATATATCTTTGTTCTCGAACATGATATATTTCATTTGGTGAAATCATAATAATGTTCATATCTCGCTCTTTCTGGAGGCATATAAGATTTTAGGCTTTATTAGCGTATCTTTGATAATTATACAATATATCGGCAAGTGCGTAGGCGTCTGCACTCCATGCCCGACAAGCTACTGAGCGCTACTATAAAAACATATGTATCTTCACTTGAGCTATAAATATGTCTATTGTAATGTATTGAAAATGAAGCTCTTATTTCTATCTTGCTTAAGACATATAAAACATTTGTGTTTATTAACGAATTTACGTGAAATAAACATTGATCTGAGAGAGAGTTGCTCTGTCGTTCAGTCTGTACGGGGTGGGAGCTCCGTAATTTTTAAAATACATGTATCTTCATTAGAACTTTAAATATGTCTATGGTAAAGTGTTTAAAGTGAAGCTTATATATCTGCCTTTCTTGAGACATATAAAACATATATGTTTATTAACGAATTCACGTGAAATAAACATTGTTCTGAGAGAGAGTTGCTCGGTCGATCAATCTGTCCGGGGTCAAAGCTCGGCTATTATAAAAGTACACGTTTCTTCGCTTTAAATTTAAATATGCCCATGGTAAGGTATTTAGAATGAAGCTTATATTTCTATCTTTCTTGTGACATATAAAACTCTTACGTTTATTAAGGAATCTGTGTGAAATAGGCATGGTTCTGAGATGAATGCTGCGGTTTTCGAGCTCGACGCGCGGCAATGGACGCCTTAAACATCCAGTGGGTGTTATTGGACCCTATACCCATTTTATTTGTGGTTGGAGCCCCATACCCATTCTATGGGTGGTTGGAGCCCCATACCCATCCTGTGGGTTGTAGTGGACGCCATACTCATCCTGTGGGTGGTATTGGACCCCATACCCTTCCTGTGGGTGGATGTGATCCCCATACTCATCCTGTGGGTGGATGTGACCCTCATACCCATCCTGTGGGTGGTATTGGACCCCTTTCCCACCTAACAGGCGGTAGGTGACAATATACCCATCCTAGCTATAGTTGGTATAGTAGACACAATACCGTCCTGTTTGCAGTAGTTTACCCCATAGACATTCAAATGTAACATCGTTTTCTGTTAGCGTTCCTACAAAACATTCTTTAAAGATTTTTAAAGCCAAACTATGGTATATAATATTGATTGGTGAAGCACTGTTATTCTATGTAATAATTTATAGTGCTTATTATAATTTACTAAGAACAACTAATATTTCTCAAAACAAAACTACGAGCCTTCAATAGGATATAGCTGATCTGTAATATTATAAGAGCATGGACAACAGTAGGTAAATTTCACAACCCATGTGGGACCTGAAAACTACAATTTTCCTTATAATTGAACCAATCACGAATATTCTGCTATCTGTGTTGACGGACGGGTACTGTGACACGTAAATTGGTACGTGAGGAAGAGTTTGGGCCTTGGTAAAAAAAGTAACTGGGAATATATCACATATTTACTAATTCATATTCAACATATTGACTTTAAGCATTAAGTCATATATGTGCTGTCTTGTGTGAGAACGGGTTGAATGCAGGACCTAAGGTATATGGAGACATACCCACGTTTTGGGGCGCCAAACGGGATTCGAAAGGTCAGTTACTGACGGATATTAGAACATTTTTCTTTGCTCTAGAGAAGGCGACTAGTGTGGGGTCATGGTCGGATCAGGCAAAGATTGCATTGGCATATTCCAAGGTGAAAGGGGAAGCAAAGACCCTGCTCAACTCGGCGGAAATTAGAGAAATAAATAGTTATAGCGAGTTTAAGCAGGAACTGATAGATCATTACGATGTGCAACACGATGCAGTAGAACTAAAGGCTCAGTTAGCTGCACTTAAACGAGAACCAGGGGAACAATTAAGGGCGTTTGGCCATAGAATAAGACTCTTGGGTGATGTGATTGAGCGGACGGAAACGCAGTTCACGGGGGTAGTAAGAGATTCTATGCATGGGAGTGTTTTTTTCGGTGCATTACCGCAGGAAAGTGCGTTACACTGCAGGGAAGCTAAGTCTTTTAAGGAAGCGGTGAAACATGCAGTGTTTTGGGCGGAGAATAGCCCGACACATAAACTGACAGAGGATGACATTTTCAAAGAAGTGTCCCCTAAGGAACAGGCAAATCTTGCAGACACGCAAGAGAGACAGGCTCAGCTCTGGGCTCCAGTAGCTCAGCCAGTGGAGGATGGACCCGCGGCGAGGGTCACACATTCCAAGGGCAAGAGGCGAGGTGCTCCTCGACGTAACAATAATAAGGGCTGGGAGCCAAGGGTGTTCCAGGGACACAATACGAGTGGGGTGTCGTGGGGACCCCATCAGGGTACTCGTGGGCAGCGAGGAGGCTATAATCAAGGGGCACGTAGAGGCAGGTTCACTCCTGCTCCACCACGATACACGCCTGCTCAGGGAGCAACAGGAATGTATCACCAGAACCAGGGTACCGGTAGAGGGTATCCCCGGGGAACGGGGTACACTGCAGGTAAACACGAGCCAGAACGACCTAAGCAGACAAAAGTGTGTAAGCTGTGTGGTGACGGTGGTCACTTGGCCTGGCAGTGTAAGCTTTTTGTTCCGCCTAATTACCCAGTGTGTACAGTAGGGGGTGGCGGACAGTGGTTGTGAACCGTCGGGTCGGGTCATCCCATAAAGGTGCATTTACGGTTAAATGGCACTATCTATACAGCCTTGGTGGACACCGGTGCTTCCGTGTCCATCATGAGTCGTAGCGTGTTAGGATCAGACGTCAGGCTGATACCGAACAACAGGAGATTAACGGCGGTGGGGGATAATGCGTTGCGGGTGTTGGGTGAGACAACTGTGGATTTCCAGCTAGAAGATAGATGGTTTAAACATAGTTTTGTAGTAATACAGGATATAGGGCTGAAACATACCAACATTATCTTGGGAATTGATTTCCTCGAAAAATACTCATGTACCATAGCGTTCAGCGCAAGGGGGAATAAATTGGTATGTGGGGGTCAAGCGGTAGACGTTAACAAGGTGAGGAGTAGAGAAGGAGTAGCAGTAGTGAGGGGTAACTGTGGTAACTCGGCTGGGGACCAGAATATACAGTGGGCAGTCACGGTCCCCAAGGATGTCACCATTCCGGGAGAAGCATCCTTAGTGATTAAAATGGCATGTAAAGCCAAGGGAGTAGACGTTGTGCAAATTGAGCCATTGGATAATCCAGCAGGGTTGGTGATAATGGAGACTATTGAAGACATAAATGAAGGGGTAATTCGGTTGAGGGTTTTTAATCCCTCTCGGTGGCCAGTCACCTTGAGTAAGCATGCACAGGTAGCGTGGGGGCACCCTGTGGAGGAGATTATTGCAGCCATGTCAGTAAGTCAGAGTGAGGGCGATGAGGATAGAATGGAGAAATTAATGGGAATAGTGGATAGGATGTCCATGGAAAGGGAGGTTAAGGAAGCCTTAAGGGGCTTAGTCAGGGAGTTCCCGGATGTTTTTGCGTTGAGAGGGGAACCCCCAGGGTGCATTACTCAAGGAGCACATAGGATTGACGTAGAGGGCGCACATCCAGTATATACGAGAGCATATAGCATACCAGTGGCACACCAGAGGGAGGTGAAAGAGGAGATAAGCCAGCTAAGGGAGCATGATATCATTGAACCATCCAGTTCACCGTGGCACAGCCCTCTCGTAGTAGTCAGGAAAAAGAATGGGGGAGTGAGGTTATGCGTAGATTTCCGCAGAATAAACAAGCTGACGAAGGACGAAGCATACCCATTACCTAACATACAGGACACATTGACACACTTGAAGGGTACACAATATTTTACCACATTAGACCTACTCAGTGGGTATCACCAGATACCGCTGGAGGAAGAGTCGAGGGAAATCACAGCGTTTAGTGCGTTCAACGAGCTCTGGCAATATAAACGACTTCCTTTCGGGTTGAAGTCAGCACCTGCTGTGTTCAGTAGGCTAATGATGAGTGTATTATCGGGGTTGATAGGTCCCACAGCGTTGCTGTACCTCGATGACGTAATCGTGCTGGGAAAGTCATTAGAGGAGCACATGCATAATTTGAGGAAACTCTTGCTAAGGCTGAGGTCACACAACCTGAAAGTGAATTTCGAAAAATGCAGTTTTTTTGGAGAATCGGTAACATTCTTGGGTCATACAGTGGGCCGGATGGGTATCAGTCCATTGCCAGATAAAACCAGGGATATTCAAGAGTTCCCAGTTCCACAGAACAAGAAAGAGTGCAAATCTTTCCTGGGGTTGGTTAGCTATTATCGGCGATTTATTAAAGATTTTTCAAAAATTGCAGGACCATTACATCAGATCAGTGGACTTGCAGAGTTCGTGTGGGGGAAGGAGCAACAACAGGCGTTCCAGGTACTGAAGGCTGCTGTCAGCTCTCGCAGTATCTTGGCGCAGCCAGATTTTAGCAAACCATTTCTGGTGTATGCGGATGCTTCTGGAGCAGCGATAGGTGGTGTGGTAGCTCAGGTGGATGAGCGAGGACGGGAGCGTCCCATTGCATTTTGTTCACGAGTACTATGTCCTGCAGAGAGGAACTATAGTACGATTGAGAGGGAAGCGCTAGCGATCACATTCATATTGCAACGGAACCGGTACATCTTGCTTGGACATGAAATTTGGCTCAGAAGCGATCACAAACCCCTTAAGTATGTGTTCGAGTCCAAGGAGCCTTGTCAGCAACTGGCACGGTGGGTTACCTCGCTCTCAGAGTTTAACATTACAAACTTTGAACATGTACCAGGGAAAAGCAATGTGGTCGCTGACGCGTTGTCAAGGTGTCACAATGTAGCAGTGGTGAGTGAAAGGGGGGAGGAAGATGTGTCGTGGAATGTGAGGGAGTTGATACGGAGTCAGGAAGGTCACCCCCTGTGGGGGGAGGTAAGGAAGTTTTTGAGGGGTCAGCGTGCGGAGTTGAGGAAGTCACTTCCAGCCCCAGTGGATGAGTTTGTGGTTGAAGATGAGGTGTTGTATCATCTTGGTAGGGTTTCGGGTATACGGTCTGAACCAGTATACCAGGCAGTCTTGACGCCGGAGTTCCAGAGGACTGCAATGTATCTGTGTCATAACATCCCAGCAGCAGGCCATGGAGGGGAGTCCAAGACGTTGCAGAGGGCACGTCAAAGGTTCTATTGGCCATCCATGGGTAAAGATATCAAGGTCTATGTAGCCTCTTGTGACAGTTGTCTGAGGTACAAGGCACATAGGTTGGGGGCGGAACCTTTGCGTAGGTGGCCGGAGGTGAGTACTCCCTTCGAGAGAGTACACATAGATCTCATTGGGCCGCTACCACAAGCTCATTCAGGGGCGAGGTACATATTTGTAGCAGTGGATGCACTCACACGGTTCACTGTGGTGAGTGCACTCCGTTCTAAGTCGGCAGAGGATGTGACCCAGGCCATGGTGGAAAGTGTGTTAACCAGGTTTGGGGCGCCTCAACAAGTTGTGTCAGACCAAGGGTCAGAGTTTATCAATCAAGTATTTCAAAGCATCGCGAGTGTGTATCAATTCAAACATACTCCAGTGCTGGCATATCGACCATCGGCGAATGGTTTGGTTGAAAGACACAATGCTGAAGTAATCAGTATTCTGCGGCATTTGGCTGCAGATGATGTGCTTGCATGGGATCAGAGTTTGTCGATGGTGGAGTCGGCGCTCAACACGGCGTTCAATAGGTCGGTGGGGGAAACCCCGCATTTTTTGTTGCATGGGTTCGATCCCCGACTTCCGTTCACGACGTTCACAAGCAAGCAACCGCCATACTATGCGTTAGACTTCAAAAGTGTTGTCTGTAGGCGAGCAACCAAGGCATTTGACTTGGTGAAACTACATTTAAGAAAGTCGACAGAGGTAGCAGAGGCATATTATAATGCGCGGAACAAGGTCCAAGCAAAGGTGATCAATGAAGGTGATAGGGTATTCGTGAAGCAGATGCACGCTCAGGCAGAAGGTAAGTTGGCACCCAAGTTTGTGGGGCCATGTCGGGTAATTAGCAAAAAGAATGCAGAAGTTAAGGTTAAGGTGCTAAACACAGGGCATGTGTTCTCCTGTCACCCAGACCGCGTCTATACACTGACCGGTCAGGCAAGTGAGGAGCCATACCCTACGGGGAGTGTGCCAGGGGAGAGCACACCAGCGGCTGAGAACATAGGTAGGGGTACGAGGAGTTGGCAATCAAGGGTAGATAACACAGAACAGCCTTCGCAGGACCGGGGACAAGGTCCACAGGCGACGGTGACACATCGCTATCCGACCCGCTCTCGTGGGGTCATGAACACAGAAGGAGCATAGTATGTACTGTAGAGTAGTGCATGGCCATGGTAGTTTTTGTAGAGTGTGGGGTAGTGTGTAGAGTGTGGGGTAGTGTGTAGAGTGTGGTGTTGAGTGGTGCATGGGCATGGTAGTTTTGTAGAGTGTGGGGTAGTGTGTAGAGTGCGGTGTTGAGTGGTGCATGGGCATGGTAGTTTTTGTAGAGTGTTTGGTAGTGTGTAGAGTGTGGTGTGCAGTGGTGCATGGGCATGGTAGTTTTGTAGAGTGTGGGGTAGTGTGTAGAGTGCGGTGTTGAGTGGTGCATGGGCATGGTAGTTTTTGTAGAGTGTGGGGTAGTGTGTAGAGTGTTGTGTAGAGTAGCATGTGTAGTGGGTGGTGTAGTGTTGTGGCGTTTGGACGCCTGGTATGGAGTGTGGTGTTGTGGAGTGCATAGCGGCACAGGAGGCCAGGTGGTGGTGGGTACGGTGAGTATCGGTGTAATGAGGTCAGGTGCGTCAGGACGCAGAGCCTGGCTGTTGAGAGACGTGGTGTTATAATGAGGTCATCAGTGGTTGGGTTGACCAGAGGTGATGGTGTGTCGGAGTGGGTAAGTATTATGGATAAGATTATAATGTAGAATTTCAAAATTTCAGGTGTTGGTGGTTGCAGTGAGCGAGCCAAGTAGATATACCAATTTCTCATTAATTAAGTTGTTACAGGAATCTCGCTAGAAGCGAGCCAGTGGCAGTATGATGTTTTAGTGACATAAGTGTGAAATTATTTTTATGAGGTATTTATTGTGATAATGTATGTGTATGTATATATTGTATATTACCTCATCGGCACCATTACTGAGTGTTAGGATTGAGAAGGTCACCCGGGATCATGTCACAGAGCTTCAGGTAGAGTAGAAGGGAAGCTATGAGGCTACACTCAGTAATTCTAGAGAAAAAAAAGGGGGAAGGAAGTGAAGCCAACGTGACGTTACAGGCGAAATTCGCCCCCTGACATCAAAGCAGGGATAAGGGCCAGTTGCAATGGTTTTGCAGCTGCGCTCAGGCTATATACGGGGAGAGAGTAAGGAGCCGAGGGGGTTATGTAATAATGGGATCGAGCCAGGGGGCACCGAGGGAATATTTTGCAGGTATTCACCATTTGGTCACCACTTGGTCCGGGAGACATCTCCCGTCACGCAGGGTGCAGTTGCACCTCCACAGATCTCCAGTATCAGCTCTTGATACTGGTAATGGCTCAAAAGGGCCACCACTTACGGGCTATTCATGCCCGTGCCACCTTTTCGATGGTTTAATCGTCATCTTGGACACATTCATGGGAGACATCTCCCGTCACGCTGAGTGCACTTGCACCTCCACAGATCTCCAGTATCAGCTCTTGATACTGGTGATGGCTCGAAAGGGCCACCACTTACGAGCTATTCATGCCCGTGCCATCTTTTGGGTGGCTTCATCTTCATCTTCTTCATCTGTTTAAAACACGGGAGACATCGCCCGTCACGCTGGGTGCAGTCGCACCTCCACAGATCACAGTATCATCTATTGATACTGATGATGGCTCAAAAGGGCCACCACTTACGAGCTATTCATGCCCGTGCCACCTATTGGGTGGCTTCATCTTCATCTTAACACAATCACAAGGGAGACATCTCCCATCATGCAGGGTGCATTCGCACCTTCACAGATCTCCAGTATCAGCTCTTGATACTGGTAATGGCTTAAAATGGCCACCACTTACGGGCTATTCATGCCCGTGCCACCTTTTGGGTGGCTTAATCTTCATCATCATCATCATCATCACATCAACCAGACACACACCATCTGGTCACCATTTGGTCTGGGAGACTTCTCCCGTCACGCAGGGTGCAGTCGCACCTCCACAGATCTCCAGTATCATCTATTGATACTGGTGATGGCTCAAAAGGGCCACCACTTACGAGCTATTCATGCCTGTGCCACCTTTTGGGTGGCTTCATCTTCATCTTAACACATTCATAAGGGAGACATCTCCCGTCATGCAGGGTGCATTCGCACCTCCACAGATCTCCAGTATCAGCTCTTGATACTGGTAATGGCTTAAAATGGCCACCACTTACGGGCTATTTATGCCCGTGCCACCTTTTGGGTTGCTTCATCTTCATCTTAACACATTCATAAGGGAGACATCTCCCGTCATGCAGGGTGCATTCGCACCTCCACAGATCTCCAGTATCAGCTCTTGATACTGGTAATGGCTTAAAAGGGCCACCACTTACGGGCTATTCATGCCCGTGCCACCTTTTGGGTGGCTTAATCTTCATCAATCAATCATCGGAGCCGAGGGGGTTATGTAATAATGGGATCGAGCCAGGGGGCTCCGAGGGAATATTTTGCAGGTACAGCGGTCGGGAAGGTGTGAATACAGGTGGACACACTCTGGGCGGATGGGCCTAGACCAGAGAGCTGTGAGGGATCTACAGCGTTCTGGGATTGGTGCCCTGGAACGAGACGTCAGCACAGACCCAAGGGAACATGACCCTGGGGTAGGAATCTCCGTTGCTCTGGAGGCCAGGATCACGTTAGCTCAGAGCAACGATGGGACATTGACAACATTCACCAGGCTGGACAGCCTGGGTTTTATCTGGGTCATGGAGGATCTATGACCTAGCAACCATGGGACACGAAGACAAGAGAAGTGATGCTGCCAATTGTGGAGGAGGCCAGTGAAACATTGTGTGATTATTGTAAGCCCTTATGTCAACAGTACAGGGCAAGATGTTAAATTGTAATTAACTTATGACTAAGGATGAAGAACCTTAGATATATATGTGTTGTGTATATATTAATGACTAGTGTCATTTCTGTTTAAGTGCCAGCATTCTGGTCCATGTAATTTTATGTTTATGTTTGTATGTAATTATATGTCAGCAGTTTAGGTATATGTGCATTGTTGGAGATGGGAAAAATTATTACAGACTATTTTACCTGTGCTATGATGTGAATATAATGTATATGTTGGAGAAGTGTTGTGAGTCATGTCGGGGAAAATTGTAATTTATTTCATTGTGTGTATGATGAACTTATTGGATGATTTTTTAGTTGTACACATATGGTGGGTGCATCCTCCAGGTCCTTGCACTAATGGAACCATTGCAATGATGCATATGGGGACATATGCGTGTTTAAGGAGGGGAGTGATGTTGTAATCCACAAGTTAGTAGGAATTATTAGCTAGAGGATCATTACTACAACACTTAACGAATGATGATTGAAAGTACAT
Source organism: Procambarus clarkii (assembly GCF_040958095.1). Taxonomy (NCBI): domain Eukaryota; kingdom Metazoa; phylum Arthropoda; class Malacostraca; order Decapoda; family Cambaridae; genus Procambarus; species Procambarus clarkii. The sequence goes on along the minus strand of NC_091195.1, from coordinate 10,777,089 downwards.
GTAAGTAGACAGACTATGGATCACATATCTAAGAAAGGTCAATGGATTAAGACCGAAGCTGTTTAGCCAAATTAATAATTCCTGGAAAGAGGAATTATTCTTCGTCAGGCTTCTAGGAACAAGGTTACCGCTCTAGGGATAAGGTTAATCGGATTATACCTTCCTCGAGAGGCGTGGTGAAATGATAGAGGCCATGGTTGGCTGGAGACAGTCTGGTTGTGGGAGTTGAACTAGCAAGTCCTCCGAGATCTCCGTTTGTGGCAGCAGCGAAGTGTTGCAGACAGCTATGCGAGAGCCAGTTGTGATCTTAGTGACCAAGTTAAGTCTGCAGTATGTGAGTATTGAATGTAAGACTAACCGGGTGTGGAGCGTTGTAGTAATCATTCCGTATTAGGGACTTAGGCGGAAGTTACGAGTGTGTGTGGTGATCGCGGAGGTCAAGTGGTCTATGGGTATTGGAAGTGTATTGACCTAATAGAGTATGTTAATATATCATTATTTGTCAGAGTGTATTCTTTGTAATTAAATGACAAAGCCCGACGGCCTTTAAATACCTTCCATATGTTCATTCATTGTGTTCCAGTACAAACCTAGTGGTACGCCTCAAGGGTCTGGTGTGTGTAGGAGTACACGGTGGTAGTAACGGTTGCTGAGGCAAGGTGTTATGTGTTGTGTAATCGCTGTGTTCGGAATGAACCGGGGTTCAGCGTCACGACAAAGGGTAGGGAAGGTGGTGAAGGGTAGGGAAGGTGGTGAAGGGTAGGGAAGGTGGTGAAGGGTAGGAAAGGTGGTGAAGGGTAGGGAAGGTGGTGAAGGGTAGGAAAGGTGGTGAAGGGTAGGGAAGGTGGTGGAGGGTAGGGAAGGTGGTGGACGGTAGGGAAGGTGGTGAAGGGTAGGGAAGGTGGTGAAGGGTAGGGAAGGTGGTGGAGGGTAGGGAAGGTGGTGAATGGTAGGGAAGGTGGTGAAGGGTTGGGAAGGTGGTGAAGGATACGGAAGGTGGTGAATGGTTGGTAAGGTGGTGAAGGGTAGGGAGGGTGGTGAAGGGTAGGGAAGGTGGTGAAGGGTAGGGAAGGTGGTGAAGGGTAGGAAAGGTGGTGAAGGATAGGGAAGGTGGTGAATGGTTGGTAAGGTGGTGAAGGGTAGGGAGGGTGGTGAAGGGTAGGGAAGGTGGTGAAGGGTAGGGAAGGTGGTGAAGGGTAGGGAAGGTGGTGAAGGGTAGGGAAGGTGGTGAAGGATAGGGAAGGTGGTGGAGGGTAGGGAAGGTGGTAGAGGGTAGAGAAGGTGGTGAATGGTTGGTAAGGTGGTGAAGGGTAGGGAGGGTGGTGAAGGGTAGGGAAGGTGGTGAAGGGTAGGGAAGGTGGTGAAAAGTAGGGAAGGTGGTGAAGGGCAGGGAAGGTGGTGAAGGGTAGGGAAGGTGGTGGAGGGTAGGGAAGGTGTTGAAGGGTAGGGAAGGTGGTGAAGGGTAGGGAAGGTGGTGAAGGGTAGGGGAGGTGGTGAAGGGTAAGGAAGGTGGTGAAGGGTAGGGAAGGTGGTGAAGGGTAAGGAAGGTGGTGAAGGGTAGGGAAGGTGTTGAAGGGTAGGGAAGGTGGTGAAGGGCAGGGAAGGTGGTGAAGGGTAAGGAAGGTGGTGAAGGGTAGGGAAGGTGGTGAAGGGTAGGGAAGGTGGTGAAGGTTGGGGAAGGTGGTGAAGGGTAGGGAAGGTGGTGGAGGGTAGGGAAGGTGGTGAAGGGTAGGTAAGGTGGTGAAAAGTAGGGCAGGTGGTGAAGGGTAGGGAAGGTGGTGAAGGGTAGGAAAGGTGGTGAAGGGTAGGGAAGGTGGTGAAGGGTAGGGAAGGTGGTGAAGGTTGGGGAAGGTGGTGAAGGGTAGGGAAGGTGGTGGAGGGTAGGGAAGGTGGTGAAGGGTAGGTAAGGTGGTGAAAAGTAGGGCAGGTGGTGAAGGGTAGGGAAGGTGGTGAAGGGTAGGAAAGGTGGTGAAGGGTAGGGAAGGTGGTGAAGGGTACGGAAGGTGGTGAATGGTAGGGAAGGTGGTAAAGGGTTGGGAAGGTGGTGAAGGGTTGGGAAGGTGGTGATGGGTAGGGAAGTTGGTGAAGGGTAGGGAATGTGGTGAAGGATAGGGAACGTGGTGAAGGGTAGGGAAGGTGGTGAAGGGTCGGGAAGGTGGTGAAGGATAGGGAAGGTGGTGAAGGGTAGGGAAGGTGGTGAAGGATAGGGAAGGTGGTGAAGGGTCGGGAAGGTGGTAAAGGGTAGGGAAGGTGGTGAAGGGTAGGGAAGGTGGTGAAGGGTAGGAAAGGTGGTGAAGGGTAGGAAAGGTGGTGAAGGATAGGGAAGGTGGTGAATGGTTGGTAAGGTGGTGAAGGGTAGGGAGGGTGGTGAAGGGTAGGGAAGGTGGTGAAGGGTAGGGAAGGTGGTGAAGGGTAGGGAAGGTGGTGAAGAGTAGGGAAGGTGGTGAAGGGTAGGGAAGGTGGTGGAGGGTAGGGAAGGTGGTGGAGGGTAGAGAAGGTGGTGAATGGTTGGTAAGGTGGTGAAGGGTAGGGAAGGTGGTGAAAAGTAGGGAAGGTGGTGAAGGGTAGGGAAGGTGGTGGAGGGTAGGGAAGGTGGTGAAGGGTAGGGAAGGTGGTGGAGGGTAGGGAAGGTGTTGAAGGGTAGGGAAGGTGGTGAAGGGTAGGGAAGGTGGTGAGGGGTAGAGAAGGTGGTGAAGGGTAGGGAAGGTGGTGAGGGGTAGAGAAGGTGGTGACGGGTTGGGAATGTGTTGAAGGGTAAGGATGGTAGTGAAGTTTAGATAAGGTGGTGAAGGGTAGGGAAGGTGAAGGGTAGGGGAGGTGTTGAAGGTTAGGGAAGGTGGTGAAGGGTAGACAAGGTGGTGAAGGGTAGGGAAGGTGGTGCAGGGTAGGGAAGGTGGTGAAGGGTAGGGAAGGTGTTGATCGGTAGAGAAGATGTTGATGGGTAGGGATGTTGATGAAGGGTAGGGAAGGGGTTGATGGGTAGGGAAGGTGTTGATGGGTAGGGAAGGTGGTGAAGGGTAGGGAAGGTGGTGAAGGGTAGAGGTGTGAATGGGTTGTGAAGGTGGTGAAGAGTAAGGAAGGGGATGAAGGAGAAGGGAACGCGATGAAAAGTTAGGAAAGGGGTAAAGGGTAGGGAGGATGGGCATCCTGGTGACGCCTGCGGTGACGAGCAGCGTCTCTCTCACTATCAGCCACAACACCGCTGATGATACAAACACACCACTGTCACAGGGGCCACATTGTCTCCTCTGAGGAGACACCACTGTCACAGGGCCCACATTGTCTCCTCTGAGGAGACACCACTGTCACAGGGGCCACATTGTCTCCTCTGAGGAGACACCACTGTCACAGGGGCCACATTGTCTCCTCTGAGGAGACACCACTGTCACAGGGGCCACATTGTCTCCTCTGAGGAGACACCACTGTCACAAGGGCCACATTGTCTCCTCTGAGGAGACACCACTGTCACAGGGGCCACATTGTCTCCTCTGAGGAGACACCACTGTCACAGGGCCAACATTGTCTCCTCTGAGGAGACACCACTGTCACAGGGCCCACATTGTCTCCTCTGAGGAGACACCACTGTCACAGGGCCCACATTGTCTCCTCTGAGGACACACCACTGTCACAGGGGCCACATTGTCTCCTCTGAGGAGACACCACTGTCACAGGGCCCACATTGTCTCCTCTGAGGAGACACCACTGTCACAGGGGGCCACATTGTCTCCTCTGAGGAGACACCACTGTCACAGGGGCCACATTGTCTCCTCTGAGGAGACACCACTGTCACAGGGGCCACATTGTCTCCTCTGAGGAGACACCACTGTCACAGGGGCCACATTGTCTCCTCTGAGGAGACACCACTGTCCCAGGGCCAACATTGTCTCCTCTGAGGAGACACCACTGTCACAGGGCCCACATTGTCTCCTCTGAGGAGACACCACTGTCACAGGGCCCACATTGTCTCCTCTGAGGAGACACCACTGTCACAGAGGCCACATTGTCTCCTCTGAGGAGACACCACTGTCACAGGGGCCACATTGTCTCCTCTGAGGAGACACCACTGTCACAGGGCCCACATTGTCTCCTCTGAGGAGACACCACTGTCACAGTGGCCTCATTGTCTCCTCTGAGGAGACACCACTGTCACAGGGGCCCACATTGTCTCCTCTGAGGAGACACCACTGTCACAGGGCCCACATTGTCTCCTCTGAGGAGACACCACTGTCACAGGGGCCACATTGTCTCCTCTGAGGAGACACCACTGTCACAGGGGCCACATTGTCTCCTCTGAGGAGACACCACTGTCACAGGGGCCACATTGTCTCCTCTGAGGAGACACCACGGTCACAGGGGCCACATTGTCTCCTCTGAGGAGATACCACTGTCACAGGGGCCACATTGTCTCCTCTGAGGAGACACCACTGTCACAGGGGCCACATTGTCTCCTCTGAGGAGACACCACTGTCACAGGGGCCACATTGTCTCCTCTGAGGAGACACCACTGTCCCAGGGCCAACATTGTCTCCTCTGAGGAGACACCACTGTCACAGGGCCCACATTGTCTCCTCTGAGGAGACACCACTGTCACAGGGCCCACATTGTCTCCTCTGAGGAGACACCACTGTCACAGTGGCCACATTGTCTCCTCTGAGGAGACACCACTGTCACAGGGGCCACATTGTCTCCTCTGAGGAGACACCACTGTCACAGGGCCCACATTGTCTCCTCTGAGGAGACACCACTGTCACAGTGACCTCATTGTCTCCTCTGAGGAGACACCACTGTCACAGGGGCCCACATTGTCTCCTCTGAGGAGACACCACTGTCACAGGGCCCACATTGTCTCCTCTGAGGAGACACCACTGTCACAGGGGCCACATTGTCTCCTCTGAGGAGACACCACTGTCACAGGGGCCACATTGTCTCCTCTGAGGAGACACCACTGTCACAGGGGCCACATTGTCTCCTCTGAGGAGACACCACGGTCACAGGGGCCACATTGTCTCCTCTGAGGAGACACTACTGTCACAGGGGCCACATTGTCTCCTCTGAGGAGACACCACGGTCACAGGGGCCACATTGTCTCCTCTGAGGACACACCACTGTCACAGGGGCCACATTGTCTCCTCTGAGGAGACACCACTGTCACAGGGGCCACATTGTCTCCTCTGAGGAGACACCACGGTCACAGGGGCCACATTGTCTCCTCTGAGGAGACACTACTGTCACAGGGGCCACATTGTCTCCTCTGAGGAGACACCACGGTCACAGGGGCCACATTGTCTCCTCTGAGGAGACACCATTGTCACAGGGGCCCACATTGTCTCCTCTGAGGAGACACCACTGTCACAGGGCCCACATTGTCTCCTCTGAGGAGACACCACTGTCACAGGGGCCACATTGTCTCCTCTGAGGAGACACCACTGTCACAGGGGCCACATTGTCTCCTCTGAGGAGACACCACTGTCACAGGGGCCACATTGTCTCCTCTGAGGAGACACCACTGTCACAGGGCCCACATTGTCTCCTCTGAGGAGACACCACTGTCACAGGGCCCACATTGACTCCTCTGAGGAGACACCACTGTCACAGGGGCGACCATGCCTCCTCTGAGGAGACACCACTGTCACAGGGGCCCACATTGTCTCCTCTGAGGAGACACCACTGTCACAGGGCCCACATTGACTCCTCTGAGGAGACACCACTGTCACAGGGCCCACATTGACTCCTCTGAGGAGACACCACTGTCACAGGGCCCACATTGTCTCCTCTGAGGAGACACCACTGTCACAGGGCCCACATTGTCTCCTCTGAGGAGACACCACTGTCACAGGGCCCACATTGTCTCCTCTGAGGAGACACCACTGTCACAGGGCCCACATTGTCTCCTCTGAGGAGACACCACTGTCACAGGGCGCACATTGACTCCTCTGAGGAGACACCACTGTCACAGGGGCCCACAATGTCTCCTCTGAGGAGACACCACTGTCACAGGGCCCACATTGTCTCCTCTGAGGAGACACCACTGTCACAGGGGCCACATTGTCTCCTCTGAGGAGACACCACTGTCACAGGGGCCACATTTGTATAACGGTGGTATTGCCTCCTCCGGGGGGGGGGGGGAGGAGGATGTAGGCGTTATCCTGGACAGTAAACATCATTGAAAAGTTAGCCGATTAGAGGCCCTCGAGTATCAGGACCCAATCACTGGTTACTGTGAGTGTGTCAGGATATCATCACCAGGACACCTGCTAGTACCGGGACACAATCAATGGTTACTGTGAGTGTGTCAGGATATCATCACCAGGACACCTGCTAGTACCGGGACACAGTCACTGGTTACTGTGAGTGTGTCAGGATATCATCACCAGGACACCTGCTAGTACCGGGACACAATCACTGGTTACTGTGAGTGTGTCAGGATATCATCACCGGGACACCTGCTAGTACTGGGACACAGTCAATGGTTACTGTGAGTGTGTCAGGATATCATCACCGGGACACCTGCTAGTACCGGGACACAGTCACTGGTTACTGTGAGTGTGTCAGGATAGCGAACATTGGACTCTGAAAGACTTCTGTAACGTGAGCGGGAGAAGCCAGCGGCCTTGAAGTAGTGCCAAGGATTCAGGAGAGTGGGACTAAACACTTCGCGCTCCCTGGAGTAAACTGTGTACTTTCTGGGTGTGGGCTGTTCGTTTTGGGCGACCAAGCGGCGACACTAAATTGTTTATAATCTTTTCGGTCTGCTCACCTTAATATTCCATGTATGTATTTAAATTAGGTATCAATTTGTTCACAAGAGAATGCTCTAGAGGAATATATATGTAAAATTTCATTAAACTCGACATGAGACCCACACCAAATAAAAAACTATGGCGATCGTTAGCCGGGAGCGTCAAACCGCGCTGAAATGTTTATGATCTTTTCATGTTTGTCAACCCCGGAATTGTTCTATGTCGTTAATTTTGTTATCACTGTGACCGCAATAAAATTCCCTACACGGACATATGCATATAAATGTAGAATCATGATCGCGACCCACTCTCAAGAGTGTGGGATGTGGCTGAAGCGTTATCTCTTACCACACACCCGACGGCAGATCAGGGAAACAACTATTGAAATGTGTATACTCTTTCACTGTCCTGACCTTAATTATTGATGTACGTTTTTAATTTTTGTATCAATGTGTTCGCAATAGAATGTTATAGAAGAACACAAGTATAAAATGTGATCAAAGCATGAATTAGACCAGCACCAAATAAAGAACTACGTCGATCACTAGCCATGAGCCCCAAACAGCGACGAAATGTTTCTATTCTCTTCAGGGTTGTCAACTCCACACTTGTCCTACAGCGTTAAATTTGGTATCACTGAGATCGCAATAAAATTCCCTACACGGACATATGCATATAAATGTAGAATCATGGTAGCGGCCCACCCGCAAGAGTGTGGGAAGTGGCTGAAGTGTTCCCTCTTACCACATACCTGACTGCAGATAGGCGAAACACCTATTGAAAAGTGTAAATTCTTTTCACTGTCCTGACCTTATTTTTGGTAGAATGTACTTAATTTATGTACCAATGTCTTCGCAATAGAATGTTCTAGAAGAACATAAGTATAAAATGTCACACAAGGATGCGTTAGACCGGCACCAAATCAAAAACTACGTCGATTACACTGGTCGTGTCAACAATACAATGGTCTTACCACATAGATGCCGTTCTCCCAAATAGGCTATGAGGCTGTTAAAAAAAACGAAAATTTAATGGCAAACATTTTTATACTATCACCAAGTCGATCGGATATGAACTGGATTTTATAGAAATATTTTTTTCAAATGACGCTTGAGGTGCATTCAAGAGAAAAAAATATGTCGTGCTGAAGCGACATATGGGTGCGAAAGTGCTAAATTGTGTGCAATCTAAAGGCGCTCATTTTGAAACCATTACCAGATTGATCGGATAAAATTTAAAGTTTTAACAAATATTTTAATGAACGACTCCGGACGTCGTCGCTAAAGCGGGGAAGTGCTCTAGCGACAACTAATTAATCTCTGTACTAATCCTAAGAGCCGTGATTAAGCTCTGTACTAATCCTAAGAGCCGTGATTAAGCTCTGTACTATCCTAGGAGCCGTGATTAAGCTCTGTACTATCCTAAGAGCCGTGATTAAGCTCTGTACTATCCTAGGAGCCGTGATTAAGCTCTGTACTATCCTAAGAGCCGTGATTAAGCTCTGTACTATCCTAAGAGCCGTGATTAAGCTCTGTACTATCCTAAGAGCCGTGATTAAGCTCTATACTATCCTAGGAGCCATGATTAAGCTCTGTACTATCCTAAGAACCGTGATTAAGCTCTGTACTATCATAAGAGCCGTGATTAAGCTCTATACTATCCTAAGAGCCGTGATTAAGCTCTGTACTATCCTAAGAGCCGTGATTAAGCTCTATACTATCCTAAGAGCCGTGATTAAGCTCTGTACTATCCTAAGAACCGTGATTAAGAAGTCAGTGTTTACCATGCGGGTTGAGTGTACCGGGGGAGGGGGACAACACCTGTGTGTTCGTACAGTTGTGTACACGTCTGTGTGTGTGTGTGTCAGCACGGGTGACAGGTGTACCGGTGTGTGTGTGTGTTAGCACGGATGACAGGTGTACCGCGCTGGGTGTGTGTGTCAGCACGGGTGACAGGTGTACAGGGGTGTGTGTGTGTCAGCACGGGTGACAGGTGTACCGGTGTGTGTGTCAGCACGGGTGACAGGTGTACCGGTGTGTGTGTGTTAGCCCGGGTGACAGGTGTACCGGGGTGTGTGTGTGTGTTAGCACATGTGACAGGTGTACCGCGCTGGGTGTGTGTGTCAGCACGGGTGACAGGTGTACAGGGGTGTGTGTGTGTCAGCACGGGTGACAGGTGTACCGGGGTGTGTGTGTGTCAGCACGGGTGACAGGTGTACCAGGGTGTGTGTGTGTCAGCACATGTGACAGGTGTACCGGTGTGTGTGTCAGCACGGGTGACAGGTGTACCAGGGTGTGTGTGTGTCAGCACGGGTGACAGGTGTACCCGGGTGTGTGTGTGTGTCAGCACGAGTGACAGGTGTACCGGGGTGTGTGTGTGTCAGGCCGGGTGACAGGTGAACCGGGGTGTGTGTGTGTCAGGCCGGGTGACAGGTGTACCGCGGTGGGTGTGTCAGGCCGGGTGACAGGTGTACCGGGGTGTGTGTGTGTGTTAGCACATGTGACAGGTGTACCGCGCTGGGTGTGTGTGTCAGCACGGGTGACAGGTGTACAGGGGTGTGTGTGTGTCAGCACGGGTGACAGGTGTACCGGGGTGTGTGTGTGTCAGCACGGGTGACAGGTGTACCGGGGTGTGTGTGTGTCAGCACATGTGACAGGTGTACCGGTGTGTGTGTCAGCACGGGTGACAGGTGTACCAGGGTGTGTGTGTGTCAGCACATGTGACAGGTGTACCGGTGTGTGTGTCAGCACGGGTGACAGGTGTACAGGGGTGTGTGTGTGTCAGCACGGGTGACAGGTGTACCGGGGTGTGTGTGTGTCAGCACGGGTGACAGGTGTACCGGGGTGTGTGTGTGTCAGCACATGTGACAGGTGTACCGGTGTGTGTGTCAGCACGGGTGACAGGTGTACCAGGGTGTGTGTGTGTCAGCACATGTGACAGGTGTACCGGTGTGTGTGTCAGCACGGGTGACAGGTGTACCAGGGTGTGTGTGTGTCAGCACGGGTGACAGGTGTACCCGGGTGTGTGTGTCAGCACGGGTGACAGGTGTACCAGGGTGTGTGTGTGTCAGCACGGGTGACAGGTGTACCCGGGTATGTGTGTCAGCACGGGTGACAGGTGTACCGGGGTGTGTGTTTCAGCACGGGTGACAAGTGTACCAGGGTGTGTGTGTGTCAGCACGGGTGACAGGTGTACCGGTGTGTGTGTGTGTCAGCACGGGTGACAGGTGTACCGGTGTGTGTGTGTGTCAGCACGGGTGACAGGTGTACCGGGGTGTGTGTGTGTGTCAGCACGGGAGACAGGTGTACCGGGGTGTGTGTGTGTGTGTCAGCACGGGTGACAGGTGTACCGGGGTGTGTGTGTGTGTCAGCACGGGTGACAGGTGTACCGGGGTGTGTGTGTCAGCACGGGTGACAGGTGTACCAGGGTGTGTGTGTGTCAGCACGGGTGACAGGTGTACCGGGGTGTGTGTGTCAGCACGGGAGACAGGTGTACCGGTGTGTGTGTGTGTCAGCACGGGAGACAGGTGTACCGGGGTGTGTGTGTGTCAGCACGGGTGACAGGTGTACCAGGGTGTGTGTGTGTCAGCACGGGAGACAGGTGTACCGGAGTGTGTGTGTGTCAGCACGGGTGACAAGTGTACTGGGGTGTGTGTGTGTGTGTCAGGACGAGAGACATGTGTACCGGTGTGTGGGTGTCAGTACGGGTGACAGATGTACTGGTGTGTGTGTGTGTTAAAACGGGTGACAAGTGTACCGGTGTGTGTGTGTGTCAGCACGGGTGACAGGTGTACCGGTGTGTGTGTGTGTGAGCACGGGTGACAGGTGTACCGCGGTGTGTGTGTGTGAGCACGGGTGACAGATGTACTGGTGTGTGTGTGTGTGTGTGTGTTAAAACGGATGACAGGTGTACCGGGGTGTGTGTGTGTCAGCACGGGTGACAGGTGTACCGCGGTGTGTGTGTGTGTGAGCACGGGTGACAGATATACTGGTGTGTGTGTGTGTGTGTTAAAACGGGTGACAGGTGTACCGGGGTGTGTGTGTGTCAGCACGGGTGACAGGTGAACCGGGGTGTGTGTGTGTGTCAGCACGGGTGACAGGTGTACCGCGGTGTGTGTGTGTGTCAGCACGAGTGACAGGTGTACCGGGGTGTGTGTGTCAGCACGGGTGACAGGTGTACCGCGGTGTGTGTGTCAGGCCGGGTGACAGGTGTACCGCGGTCGGTGTGTCAGGCCGAGTGACAGGTGCACAGTGTGAAGACAGGCACTTCATCTCAAGAACCACGGGACGGTAACGACCCTGTACACATCTAATTGTGATTGCTGGGGTTGGGCTTCAGCTCTTTGAACCCGCCTCTTAACCAGTGAAGCTCTTCATATAGACCAGCCATGAGTATCAAGGAAAGAATGTTAAATTGTTGGAAGCAAACCCACAGACAAGACCAACTAAAATTATACTCAAAGACAACAGTATTCATGTTGCAGTGGAATATCTCGAGGACTGTGAAGAGACTGTCTGGGTCAGGCGCAACACTGGACCAGAGGGACTGCCCAAAAATCAAACAATAATTCTTTGGAAGGGAGACCTGCCCCCAGTCATTAAATTATCAGGCATGATGGCGTGCAAGGTGGAGAGGTATATTGGCAGCCCATCTTTATGTGGCAACTGTCAACGGTGGGATCACAGAACGTGGCAATGTGATCGCCCAACTAGGTGTGAGTGTTGCAGTGGCTCTCATGACACCAAGCAGTGTCTGGCTAAGCTTACACCGGGTGAGGGTGGCGGGGTAATGCCTAAATGTGTCAACTGTAAGCAGCCCTCCACCATACCTGGAACAGTTATTGCACCTTGAGGCCTGATTGACGGGGCTCGAGAGGAACACCGAATCAAGCCGCAGGTGGACCAGTGAACAGAGACGGGTATGGCTCCGTGGACAGTACCGCAGCAAGCCAGGGTCCAGACCAGGACAATAGACCGGCAACCGTCTGGTGTAGTGATCAATCAGTGAATAGGAGAACCCAGGGTCAGGAGGGCAATCAGGCATGGGCCATGGTCACGAGCAGTGTAGCCAGTCACCTCCACTTCTCCATCCCTGAGGGCTTCCAACCACTTCCCCTTCCCGGGAACCCACCCACACCTCAATTTCTACCTTAATCGATACGAATTAAATATAGGACAAGGTACCCCATGGAGTGAGCGGGTAAATGGGGACGGGGGGGGGGGGAAGTATTAGTGGAGGGGGGGGGGCAGGGGGGAGAGGAAGGGTTTTAAGGTTGAGATAAAGTGCCAGGACTAGACCCAGCTGCATGGAGTTTACGCGTTTTTATGACCGTATTAAGCAATGGAAGCAAGGAGTCGGTATTTTGTGACAACATTCCGTCTTTTCAGCGCACCCACGGAGATAGCAGCCCTCAGCTGAGTGAGTCCTGGAGGCTCACACCAGCAGAGGTTTGATCCACTAGTCAACATCGTGTCCCCTCCCCCCCCCCCCCCCACCCTCAGAGTCACTGCTAAACAGGAGTTAGCACCTTCTCCACCCCCCCCCTCAGAGTCACTGCTAAACGGGAGTTAGCACCTTCTCCACCCCCCCCCCCCCTCAGAGTCACTGCTAAACGGGAGTTAGCACCTTCTCCCCCCCCCCTCAGAGTCACTGCTAAACGGAAGCTAGCACCTTCCCCCCCTCCACTAAAGAGGGGGAGAAGAGTTAAGGAGTCTGGGGTAGTTAGGAGCTAGATATTTTGAGGAGTGGTTTTGGAGGAGGCGAGTGTCATTGGAATATAGGAGCAGGGGGTGGGTCGTAGATCAGGTTAAACAGGTTGTGCATATTTCTAGATCTACTGAGGGGTGTTTCTGAGGAAAGTGTCGTAGTTGTTGTGAAACGTGTGACTTCTTGTGATCTGTTATTCCCCATGGTGTCCCAGACCATGTTCAGTGACGGGGTGTTCGCCCATCCGTGCAGAGCTTCACTAGTGGTGAAGTCCAGCCAGTGAGTGTCGAACACCCATCTCGGGGCCCTGTTCTGGGTGCCTTGGAGTTTCTTTTATTTGTTGGTTTTGCGAGTGATAGTGGGCTGGGTGTGTATGTAAAGAGTGGGAGAATGAGTGTCTTGTAAAGGTAGAGTTGGGTGGCTTGGGAGGCGTGTCTGAGGGGGAAGAGTTTTTAGAGCTTTTGAGGATATGACTTTTTTTAGATGTTATGTGTGTGTGTAAGCGGCGGTTGTGGTCTAATGTTAGGCCCAAGACTGATGTTGTTTGCTCTCAGGATGTTGGCTGGGTCATATGATTGAGAGTAAAGGTTTAGTGGGACTGGCTCTTGTCGTTTGTTATAGAAGAAGTGGATGATTTTGGATTTGTTAGGGTTTGTTTTCATCCGCCAGTTATTTTCCCAGAAGGTTACTTTGTGTATTTCTTCCTGTGCTATGCGGGTGAGGGTGTCAATCGAGTATCAAGAGATAAGTTGGATTACGTCGTCATCATAACAGAGGGTCATAGAGGTCCAGTATCTTGGGTTCGGAATGTCATTTATGTAGCGTATATATAGGGTCGTTGTACTGAGAGAACTGAGCCCTGGGGTACTCCAGCATTTTGGTTGAAGTATCCTGTCAGGATCACTGTGATCCTCACTGAACTCCCAGCTAACTGTTAAACTGACACATTAAATGGTGGAAGCTACAATAAAGAGATATTACTTATTTCAATTAAATAAAAACTTAACTTACGGCTGCTACCACCTTCCTGAACCTGAAACCTGAATGTGCCTGCAATACTGATCTCCTAGGATGGACAGAAATCAATAATTATGAACTCGAAGAACGTAGGATTCTTGGCAATACTGCTTGGGAATTAATTTATAGAACATTCTTTACTTTACTTGTTTAGATTCAAGAGCAACTTTAATTGCCATTAAATGGAGGAGAACATAGGGGACTTCCAGTACAGCATGTAAACCAGAAGTATAACGACTCAGATTAGAAACAAAAAAGGGAGTGAAAATATCTAAACACCAAAATACATTACTCAGCGCAATATTTAACATAAGACACGTATTTATATCCATGCTGTAATTAAGTCCTACGAGGCAATGGTATATCACTGATGGAACATGAGTTATAAAGAGCACCTTACCTTATCCTGCAATTACCGGCCACAGATGTTGAATGGATCTCTCCCTCAGGTCCCTTGGACCTGTCCCCAAGACACACTAACTTATAATTTGTTCACAAGGTTACCATTGGAAGGATAGCTCCTCCCACAACTAATACAGTGCCTGGGCTTCTCCCATTATTTTTGGCTACTGCCAATCATTTAAAAACTAGGCCTGAGGTCTGGCTCTCAAGGGCCAGAAAGGGCTTGGCACCTATCTACAGCCAATCACCTACCAGGTCTGCTTGAAAGATACATGAAATGCCCATAGAGTCGTGTCAGCTCTACCCAGCAGCCCGAAGGAACAAGGCCTCTTTGTAGTTGACGACAAACACCAGACCTGGCCCACAGCGAGCTGTGTTCACAGAATTGGATGAAATAAGTTCCAGCCTGTCTTATCCAAGATACGGGAAGGGACACTTGACTCGCCTAAGGCACCATGGGGAAGAAGGGGAGATGAGGCAACGGGGGAGGGGGAGAATGAACAAGGAAGGGGAAGGCGAACAAGGGAAAGGGGCGCAAGTACGCAAGTACTCCCTGCCCTTAAGGGAAAGGAAACGGGGCCTCATTACTTTAGTAAATAACAACATTCCCGCACAGGTTATTGATGACCTCCACATAAGGAATGAATATGAATCACTAGGGGGTAACCCCTACACTTAAACAATAATGCCTTACATATAATCAACCTATATGTGCCAAAGAATAAACTTGACCTTGACACACTACCTGAATTTGTTAATGAAAGAACCTACCTTGAACCGACCAGCAGGGAACCTACCTGGCTGGTCGGTGGCCTTAATGCCAGGCATCCACACTTTGGTGCCAACTGTCATCAGCCCAATGTCAATGGACGGAAACTGTTACTCAATGTTAGAAGAAATGAAAATCTTAGGGTCCTGAGAGATTAACAGCCAACCCACTTCAGATGAGGAAGATTGGACTATGCTCTTATGCTGAATGCACAGGACACGGATGCCAGTACACAGTCTATGTAGTGACCACTGGGCACTGATTACCACCGTCGACGTGATTAAGAGAAGGAAAGAGATAAATAAAAGAAAAAGGTTATCACTAGGACCGGATATGAGGCCGCACTTCATAAACAAGATGAGTGACTGGTTCACGGAATACCAAATCCCAGAAGATATTGATACAAATGTTGATAACCTTTATAACCAAATTGAGAGCTGTCTCAGAGTTCCGTGTCGTACGACTGGGCGAAGTACCCTTCAGAGGAAGAAAATACAATGGTATGAGAACAATTACATAAAGATGCTCAATGCAAATGTAAGAGCATGAGTAGAGAGTAACGGAGACATCCCACTGAAAGCAACCAAGAGCTGTTTAAAACTGTGTGTCAAGTAGCCATGGAAGAGAAGATTAAAGAGCGGGAAAGACAGTGGCTTGACTTTACTAGCTCCATTGAACGAGAAACATCTGCAAGACGAGTGTGGGCAAAAATTCAGATAGGTAAGGGGGGCAGAACCCGGCTTGCGACTCACAAAGACCCCCAAGGGTAAGGCTGAGGAAGTAATTCACAAGTGGAGTGATACAGCATTCTTCTCCTCCCTCACTGCAGAAATCAGCAGGGAACAGCTCCTGCGACATGATGACAGAAGATTTAGGATAACAAGAGCACAGGCTAGCGATGATGAGTATGGGCAACCAATCACTGCCCAGGAAGTAAGGGCGCTATGAAAAAGAGTAAAAGTATTGCACCTGGTGAAGACGGCGTCACCTACGACATACTCAATGCACTGTGTGAAGTGACTGGGAATCCACTACTCAACCTATTTAACAAGTCATTTCTAAGTGGTGTGATGCCAACACAATGGAAACACACAATAATTGTTCCCATACCGAAGCCCAATGACCCTGGTAATTACAGACCTATCAGTCTCATGTCATGCACTTGCAAGATGCTTGAAAGGATCATCCTAAACCGACTGTTGCACAAAGTAGGCAGGCTAGGGGAGGGGGTCAATGGATTTGTTATAGGACAGAGCACAACAAATCGTATAGTTAATTACTTGGCTAATGCTACAGCTAAGTACTCTGTATTTGTTGATATCAAAGGAACCTTCGACAAAGCGCAGGGGATTGCGATCCTGGACAAGCTTGCATACATGGGTGTCAAGGGGAGACTCATGAAATGGGTTGAAGACTACCTCACAGGGAGGAAAGCCAAGGTTTGCTTCAATGGAGCAGTCTCAAGAACAATGAATATGGAACTCGGGACCCCCCTAGGCGGAGTTGTCCAACAAAAGTTGGGCAGCTTTTCAGTCCGTTAATGAATGAGTTCCATAGACTAAGTCCCTTTATTTGCATAGTGTTTACACAGATTAAGTTTGACTGTAGGGACATCAAAGAGATATTTATTTCAGGTGTGGTGATTATGGGTTTTATTACATGTGTCTAGGAAGAGTTTCAGAACAGGGTTTGCATTTAAGAACAGGGATTTGTAAATGTAAATGGCACAAGAGAATGTGTGGAGTGATTTTATATTTATCATGTTTAGGGATTTAAACAAGGGGGCGCTGAGTGTTGTCTGAGAGCACAGTTTGTTATTGTTCTGATAGAAGATTTTTGCTGAGTGATGATTGGCTTGAGGTAGTTTGCAGTGGGTGAACCCCATGCAGATACCATCTGTAAGATTGGGCTAGATTAGCGCATAGTATAGTGAGAGGAGAGCAGAGTTTGGAACATAATATCTGATTTTAAAGAAAACTCCAACCGTTTTTTGAGACTTTCTTGGTTATGTGTTGTATGTGGGTGCTGAAGTTAAATATCTTGTCTATGTATAGGCCAAGGAACTTTCCATCATTTTCATTGCTGATGTTAACATTGTCTATCTGAAGCTGAATTGCATTTGTTGATTTGCTTCCAAATATGATGTAGTAGGTCTTTTCTATGTTTAGTGTGAGTTGGTCGGTTGACATCCAAAATTGGATTTTTTAATTTCATAATTTAATGTGTGTGGGTTGGGGTCTGAGTAGATGAGTTGCTTTACATTCCAGTAAGTAATGCAATAGAGGCGCCTCTGCATTTGTACCACAGATATGACACTCTTTAACAATTGGGTTTATTATACCTCCCAGCAGCACTTGTAACCAAGTCTGCGTCTGTGTATGGCTACTGAAATGTCTCTGGATAATGTTTGTGAGTCGCTATGATTTTTAGCACCCTTTTATTTGTCCGTTTGGGATTTTGACGTCCAAATGCAGTGTTCCATTCGAATGAGCGGGTTGATAGTAGTAAACCCATCAGCTTGCTGACTTAGTGTTAGCTTGAAATATTATTTACATATATCACTGAAGTTGTTGAATAAAGAACTGTTGTTAATTTAGAAGCTAAGATGATCCATGCGTCAGAATGAGACAACATAAGAATGTTAAGGATATTAGGAATACATTTATTACAAGGATTATAACGGAGACTAAACAAGTTGTATATCAGTGGGACCAGGTTTGTGATCGGAGACCTCTGTACCCTACCACTCAAGCAGCAAGCCAACTCGCCACCCTTCTTGGCAGTATCATCTATGGTCATATGTTTGAT
Organism: Procambarus clarkii; assembly: GCF_040958095.1. Taxonomy (NCBI): domain Eukaryota; kingdom Metazoa; phylum Arthropoda; class Malacostraca; order Decapoda; family Cambaridae; genus Procambarus; species Procambarus clarkii. Next base: position 10,759,647 of record NC_091195.1, on the reverse strand, counting down.
ATGTAAGTTAACCAAGTTTTTGGTGTTGGGCTTTACACCTCTCAACCTTTGGATTGTTCTTAAACCGTGCCACAAGCTAGCTTACTGACCCACCACCATATATAGTTAATCTTGTAGTCTTGGACTAAACTAAACTTTCTGTATGCTGTACATCTGAACTAAGTTTTTTGTTGAAGGAAATTAATTTGACTATGATCTATAACACATCTTTTAAGTGTAGGATTTTGGATAGTAGGACTAATTAATGGTAATTTGTTAAATTTGTATGAGAAAAGCTTTCAATGGTTCTCTCATTGCATCTTTGGCATTTTTATCTTTTTGTTGCTAAGTAGCTTGAACAATGCACTGTTTGCCCAACATTGATGCTAAAATTACCTCTTCTTATTTATATAAATTCAGCATAATACTTTTACTGTGAGACCAACGTAGGTAACTCATCTCTTTGAGAAGGAATTTCTCAAATCATAGTTAAGATCCAGACACATTTATTTAAATATTTATACAATTGCTACTGCTGATATTCGGCTGCGTCGCGTCCATCAAGTTTCTGCTGACGTATACGCGACGCAACGTGATGCTTCAGCCAGTAACTGGTGGTGCTCCAGCCATATGGCTCAGTGCTCGTGATGCTTCAGCCAGTAACTGGTGGTGCTCCAGCCATATGGCTCAGTGCTCGTGATGCTTCAGCCAGTAACTGGTGGTGCTCCAGCCATATGGCTCAGTGCTCGTGATACTTCAGTCAGTAACTGGTGGTGCTCCAGCCATATGGCTCAGTGCTCGTGATACTTCAGTCAGTAACTGGTGGTGCTCCAGCCATATGGCTCAGTGCTCGTGATACTTCAGCCAGTAACTGGTGGTGCTCCAGCCATATGGCTCAGTGCTCGTGATACTTCAGCCAGTAACTGGTGGTGCTCCAGCCATATGGCTCAGTGCTCGTGATACTTCAGCCAGTAACTGGTGGTGGTGCAGCCATATGGCTCAGTGCTCATGATACTTCAGTCAGTAACTGGTGGTGCTCCAGCCATATGGCTCAGTGCTCGTGATACTTCAGCCAGTAACTGGTGGTGCTCCACCCATATGGCTCAGTGCTCGTGATACTTCAGTCAGTAACTGGTGGTGGTGCAGCCATATGGCTCAGTGCTCATGATACTTCAGTCAGTAACTGGTGGTGGTGCAGCCATATGGCTCAGCGCTTGTTAATACCTTAGATAATGGCCGATTTTTTTCATTAAATAGATTCCTGAGATTGTGAACAAAAGATGAATAAACTAATAAAGTCACAAAAATAATTAATAGAAAGAGTAAAATAAATTTACACTGTCCCATAGACTGCTATATTACAACCCCATCCTCCAGAAATTATAGTACTTATAGCTACTGTGGATGGAATATATGTAATATAAACTGTTGTACTCAGAAAAAGTCCTTATTTTGTAAAAAGTGGAATCCTAAATGACAACAAAAACTGAAACAGCCTAGACTGTCCAAGCCTAGATAAGTCATATTAGGCTAAACACAATCTTAGGCCTAGTTTAGTAAACATATGTTCATTACTAGAAAAAGTTAGATTAGTTGTTGCCAAATTTCTCGTGCCCTCTACAAAATAAATGTTACAAAATGTGGATTTTGTGTGTGTGTAACAGTTAATATTTTGTATATTCTGTTTATAGCGGCTATAGCTACTATCATTTTTGGATGACAGGTTGTCAAGGAGCTATACAGAGATGCAAATTATATAAAAAAAACTGAATTCGGTGAAAATCAAATAGCAACAGATCAAAGCCCATTCAAGGCTGCGTGTTTTTGCTGGAATGCGATAGTCCATCTTTCACAGCTACTCAGGGTTGCCAGATTGGGCTACAAGTAGCGAATTGGGCTACTTTTGAAAGCTCCGCGCTCCCAAATTTTTTATTTCGCTACCTGCGACTTTTTGGGCTACTTTAAAAGCAAGTTGGGCTTGTAATGTTAACAAACTGAATGATGATTATTTATGCTTTAATAATGCAATGTGTTCAAATCACAGCCGCATCAAACAGCCTGAATGACTAGACCACTTACCACAGGAGGCTAGGTCAGAGACCGGCCCTCTGGGGACGTTGATCCTAGGAACCTTCGAAAGAAAAAGTAACCGCAAGGCAACGTAATCCTCCCCAGGGACCAGAGATTTTCCAACCTTAATTGTCGTTAATACTTCATCCCGAAAGTTACATCTGGTTCCACAGATCTTCATTAAGGAGAGAACGTTATCTAGAAATGTACATACAGTATTGATAAATGATTGGCAACATCCCTTACAGTTAATACCTTTGTCAGGAAGAAGATGGTTGGCAAGGAGCGGCAGTGTAAAGTGGCTGTTAGATCAGTGGGAGTCTTTAACAACTCATTACCATATCGCTTCTAGCTCTTCTGAGAAATATGTTGCAAGGCAACTATTTTAAATTACTCTGATCCCTCCAATAAGCTATATTTCACATTTCTCTGACCAATCCTAAATCATTTTGAAAGGATGCATTGACTTTATCAAAAAGATGAAGCAGATCAGTATAGCCTTCACGCTGTCTTAGAAAAGTTCACTCTTGGAATGGTAAAAAAAATCGTGTATCCTCATCATGGAAAGCTTCATGTTAATTTGGACTACAAGTACATATTTCTGCCACTGGAGAAAGTGGATTTTGGTTACGAATTTTCAACACTTCTGGCAACTAACAGACAAAACAATTTTATAACCTAAGAAAAGTTTCAAAATATTCAAGAATGATGCTATAATATTTTAGTGAAAGCTTGCAAAGATTATTTTCTCGTATTCCAAGTAATGCTGAAACTTTCAAAAATGTGAAAAATCTGTCACCTTTTATATGCCTTAGTCATACACGGCCACTATTTTCAGAACTTCCATTAGTATTAGCTGACCTAATCTAAGCTGAGTGAAATTGAAAGTGAGTGGCGCCTACTGTTAACCATTGACTGGTCCAACATTTGTGAGGGACAAATTCCAACATCTGGACCGTCATTTTAGACCAAAGCAATAACGTCAATAACACTGCTGGCGATCCTGTATTGATTGACCTCGCAGAGTTTGCTTTGAAAATATACAGCTTACCAATCAGTAATGTCTTTGTTGAACGGGTATTTTCTAGAGTAACATCTGTGAAAACTAAACTGAGAAATCGAATGGGACTTGAGATTTTGACATCAATCTTGAAAATCAAAACATATCTTAAAGAAAACGTAATTTATTACTCATCATTTGAATCACTCATGACAATGCTTAAATATGAGTCTGCAATATACAAGAACGAGCATGAGGATGCAGACGAAGATCTTCTTGATAATCTTCAACTGTGAATACTTGGAAGGACTGTACACCCATTATGCTTCATACAGCAAATATTGGTAGGTTATTCTATTATCATATTTTGTAAATATATATATGCAGAGATAATATTAACAAAACAATTAAAATCGTGTAGTGTACTCTATATAATAAAATATATTACTTTGAAACCTGTATCAGTCACTAAACAAAAAATTGGGCTACTCTTATTGCAAATTCGCTACTTTTAGACCCTCAGCTCGCTACTTTCAGCAATTTGGATCTGGCAACCCTGCAGCTACTTTAACTTATAGAATACTAATTTACAGGATACATAACTTATAGGAAACATAACTTACAGGGGGACATAAGTTACAAGAAGCATTGCCTATAGGAACATAACATAAAGGATACATAATTAACTGGAACATAACTTACAAGAACATAATTTAAAGGATACATAACTTAAAGGATTTATAATTTAAAGTATACATAACTTACAAGAAGATAACTTATATGGAACATAACTTAAAAAAACATATTTTATAGGATACATAACTTACATGGTAAATAACTTACAGGGGACAGAACTTACATGAAAAAACTTTCAGGAACATACCTTACATGGAACATAACTTATAGGATACATAACTTACAGTAACATAAATTACAGACAACATAACTTACATATATTTTACACGGAACAAAACTTACATGGAATAGCTTACAGGTAACATAATCCTCAGAGAACATAACTTATATGAAATATAACTTATGGGGAACATAACTTACAGGGAACATAACTTACATGGAATATAACTTACAGGTAACATAACTTACAGGGAACATAACTTACTTGGAATATAAATAACAGGCAACATAACTTACATGGAACATAACTTACAGGTAACATAACTTACAGGGAACATAACTTACTTGGAATATAAATAACAGGCAACATAACTTACATGCAACATAACTTACAGGTAATATAACTTACAGGGAACGTAACTCACAGGAACATAACTTACATAGAACACAACTTACGTGGAATATAACCTATGGGTAACATAACTTACAGGAAACATAACTTACAGGTAACATTTTACAGGGAACATAACTTACAGGTAACATTTTACAGGGAACATAACTTACATAAAATATATAACTAACAGGTAACATAACTTACATAAAATATATAACTAACAGGTAACATAACTTACAGGAAATGTAACTCACAGGAACATAACTTACAAGGAACTTAACTTACATGGAATATACCTTACAGGTATTGTAACTTACATAGCGCATAACATACATGGAACATAACTCACAGGAGCATACCTTACAGGGAACATAACTCACAGGAGCATACCTTACAGGGAACATAACTCACAGGAGCATACCTTACAGGGAACATAACTCACAGGAGCATACCTTACAGGGAACATAACTCACAGGAACATACCTTACAGGGAACATAACTCACAGGAACATAACTTACAGGGAACATAACTCTCGGGAACATACCTTACAGGGAACATAACTCACAGGAGCATAACTTACAGGGAGCATAACTTACATGGAATATACCTTACAGGTATTGAACTTACATGAAACATAACTTACAGGGAACATATACCTTACAAGAAACATAACTTACATGTAATATAACTTACAGGTAACATACCTTACAGGAAATATAACTCACAGGAACATAACTTACAGGGGCATAACTTATAGGATACTAACTTACAGGGAACATAACTCAATGGAACCTAACTTATTGGAACATAACTTATGGAATAGGTAACTTGCTGAACAGTTATAAACAGGGTTCGTCGCTTACAGGACACACAACGTTCAAACATTAATAGTTATGGCAGGTCAACAATACTGTTTTCATTATTTAAACCGATTTATTTAGTTCAGTAATATATGTTTTGTTCATGCAACCTGCAGGCAAATGTTTAGTCCCAATATACGCATAATAACTTAATTATCAATTTTCCAATTCATAATTTCACAGTCCATCCTCCAATAATGATAGTACTTATAGCAAGTATATTTGATCAGACTTACACAAATGAACTGTTTCAGTCAACAATGTTCACATTTTGTTCTACTGATGTAAGTTTTCTTGCTTTAATACTGTGCATTAAAATATTTAAGACAGTTTTGTTGGATTGACTGGAAATTTTAAACCACAAAGCACTCTGAACAATTATGCGGGATTCAGGATCATTAATTATTTTGAGAAATTATTTGTATTTTAAAACTTTTGTTAAAACATATCTGTCAGCACATATATAATTAACAAAATATATTTGTATTGTTGCACCAAAGAGATTATAAGTGTTGTTCCCTTTATCTCATTAATGTTGTTGTGCCCATTATTATTTTAGAATTTAAAATTAATCGTAAATACAGCAACTTAGTACAAGTTAATAATAAATTTAATAGCCTAATAGAAGTAAGTCATGTACAAAATATCTTAATACAAGTAAATTATCAATTCAAAAGCCTATTATCTGTTTTACAAAGGTGTAGGATCGGTCGAAGGAAATGTGTGCTGATGAGCGCTGTCCTCTCCTTAATAGTAAGCTTCCTCACCGTGTCTTCGACCAATGTGGAGACTTACATCTTTATGAGAGCACTTTTACAGGTGGTTGGTCTTGGCTGCAACACGGGTTGCCTGCTTGTCAGTATCAAAAATATTTCTTGCATCAGTATAGTCGAGGTCACATTCTGACCCATTACATATAAATATAATGCAAGGTATAGTATGTACTAAACTTGACCAAGCAATGCATTGAGGAACATTGACGTTTGGACGTACATGGTAGGTTAATTTTTTATTTATTAAAATATGTTTTAAGTACATAGTTTCGCCTTGGTTAGGCCTAGTTAGCTCCTATGGTTGGCAATTGTATATAGTTATGCATAAGTTGAATTACAATATTTTACACGTTGTCAAAATTATAAATCATTAATACGTACAATATTATACGTGTTTAAGTACGTAAAACATCTGATGTTCTATCTAAAGTTAATATAATTGCAAAAGTTTCCACATCCATTGTCTCAAGTGTGGCATGAACTGTCACGCTTGATGATATACTAAAGTTATAACGGGATTCAAATATTTTGACTGCAATAATATAGATTTGTATGTAAAGCTATAGACTAAGGCAGATACCTCGTCTAAAGTAATATTACGCATTATGATATTTGAAGGAACTGAGTCTAACGTTAAGGCCTAACATAAATGGATGGACCGGAGGTAACAGTATATGAACTTAACTGAATACATTGCTTGAATAGAATTGATTGAATGTAATATCATCAGATACGGGAAGCAAGTATTTCTACTGCCTCGCCATGCTATTTTAGCTCACGTGCCTCCATTGTTTACGTTTCTAAAAACAAACACACACATCTGTTTCTGCCTCTGCCGGGGATCGAACCCGGACCCTTAGGACTACCACCCCAGAGTGCTGTCCACTAAGCCGTGAGGCCCCATAGGTTCTGTGTGTGTATTTGTACTCACAACTAGGTGAGTACGCGCACACACAATGAATTAGGCTGTGATGCCATACATATTTTCAAAAGTAGATATGATAAGAGCCCAATAGGTTCATGACTTCAGTTGATTAACAGGTGAGAGGCGAGACCAAAGAGCCGAAGCTCAACCCTTAATTAGGAGAGAATAGACAAACACACACGAAGCTGGAACAATGAAAGGGACCCCGACAAGTAGACTATTCACGTGGAAGAAAAATAAAACTGTCAGAATAATTAGGGCATTGATCAGATGCAGTGTAACAGACAGGCGAAATGTTACCAGTGGAGTACCATAAGGTTCAGTTCAAGAGCCAGTAATGTTCTTTGTCTATATAAACCATCTATGGGAAGGAATTCAGGTTACATGAACATGTTTGTAGGTGATTCTAACTTACTACTTAGAGGCTCTAAGGCTCTAAGATGGCTATCAAGCTCTTGAAAATGACCTAGGAAAAATAAGTGAATGGAGTAACACATGGCTGGTGGAATTTAATGAGGACAAATGCCACGTAATGAAATGTAGAATAAGAGAAAATAAGCAACAAACAATCTATATGTTATGTGAAAAAGTTAAAGAACTGGACAAAGAGATCTACGGGTGGTTCTGGATAGTAACTGTCAACAGAGGATTACATCAAAAGCATTGTGAGAGGAACCTACACTACACTTTTTACAATGTTCAAAATTGTTTTCATATTCATGGATGAGGAAATAATAAACGATTCGCGACATTCGTGTGAGTGAAAGTGGAGTATATAACAGTTGTATGGTGACCATATAAAAGTGGAGTATATAACAGTTGTATGGTGACCATATAAAAGTGGAGTATATAACAGTTGTATGGTGTCCATATAAAAGTGGAGTATATAACAGTTGTATGGTGACCATATACAGTGGAGTATATAACAGTTGTATGGTGTCCATATAAAAGTGGAGTATATAACAGTTGTATGGTGTCCATATAAAAGTGGAGTATATAACAGTTGTATGGTGTCCATATAAAAGTGGAGTATATAACAGTTGTATGGTGACCATATAAAAGTGGAGTATATAACAGTTGTATGGTGACCATATAAAAGTGGAGTATATAACAGTTGTATGGTGACCATATAAAAGTGGAGTATATAACAGTTGTATGGTGACCATATAAAAGCACAACAGCAGAAAAGATGCCAAAACACGCTACTAAATGGCTTTCAAACCTAAACAAACAAATATGAGCAGCGAGGAAAAACTTGAGGTGTTAAAAGTGCAAACGCTAATACAAAGAAAAGAGGAGATATGATCACCATGTACAAAATCTCGATAGGAATGAACACGTTCATGAGGAGAAATTTTAAAAACTTGCAAAGTCTTGATCACGAAGCTACAAACTCCAGCTTAGAAAGCATCGTTGCCGGAAAATTTCCGAAATTCTCTTTTACGAACAGAGTTGTAGAATGTAAACGGAAAAAATTAGAGACGCGCGCGGTTGCTAAATCTTCAGCAGTTTGAAAGTTATATGAGAAAGATAGTAGGTGAGACAGGACACCAGTATTGAAGCTCTTATCCTCTAACTACATATGGGTAATTACACAAATAAACATACAAACATACATATACCAATCATGGCCTTACAGAAGACACGAAATTTCAAGATTGAAAGTGAAATCTGGCAAGTTGTGCACATGCAGCCTCCGGCAGGTACTTAACAGACAGGCGCGAGTTACAGACAGGAATCAAAGTTCTGAACACCAGCATCTGTTCCTCTTCCCTCAAGCCAACTAAATAACTCACCCTCATTCAGTGCTTTAAGTGCTATCACAACGCACATGAAACACATGCGTTGTGTACTACATATGGACCACCACTTACCACATATGTCAGACCAATCCTGGAGTATGCGGCTCCAGCATGGAGTCCATATCTAGTAAAGCATAAGACTAAACTGAAAAAGGTTCAAAGGTTTGCCACCAGACTAGTACCCGAACTGAGGGGCATGAGCTAAGAGGAGAGACTTCGGGAATTAAACCTTACGTCACTGGGAGACAGAAGAGATAGAGGGGACATGATCACCACATACAAGATTCTCAGAGGAATTGATAGGGTAGATAAAGACAGACTATTCACCACAAGGGGCACACGCACTAAGGGACACACGTGGAAATTGAGTGCCCAAATGGGCCATAGAGCCGTTAGAAAGAATATTTTCAGTGTCAGAGTAATAGACAAATGGAATGCATTAGACAGTGATGTGGTGGAGGCTGCCTCCATACACAGTTTCAAGTGTAGATATGATAGAGCCCAGTAGGCTCGGGAACCTGTACATTAGTTGATTGACAGTTGAGAAGCGGAACCAAAGAGCCAGAGCTCAACCCCCGCAAGCACAATTAGGTAAGTACAAATAGGTAAGTACGTAATGTAAAGCACTACAATAAATCTGCTCAAAATGCTCTGCTCCTAGACACTTGTGGTGAAAATGTCCCCCTGCAGATCCCTCAACTGCGCCAATTGTCAAGGCCCTCACAGTGCTGTAGACAAACAATGCCCACGTAGGAAACAAGCCCTGAAAGCACTTGGATCTAACCAGCATCAACAGCCATCTCCCACTAACAACACAAATGCTGCACATCAACTTCCTTTCAATCAGCACACCCATCATACCTCTGTGTCCTACTCCAGTGCAGCTCAAAATCATCCTAATATTCCTTACCTACATCCCATCACTACTTTTCCCCTCTCTTCACCACCCCATACACCAGCATCCATCACTGCTTACCCCCACCCTCCTCCACCCCATACACCAACATCCCATCACTGCTCTTCCCCTCTCTCTACCACCCCATACACCAACATCCCATTACTGTTTACCCTCACCCTCAACCACCACATACACCAACATCCCATCACTGCTTACCCTCTCCCTCCACCACCCCATACACCAACATCCTATCACTGCTTACCCTCTCCCTCCACCACCCCATACACCAACATCCCATCACTGCTTACCCTCAACCTCCACCACCCCATACACCAACATCCCATCACTGCTTACCCTCTCCCTCCACCACCACATACACCAACATCCCACTTCTAACTCTATAATCAGGAGTATGGCATAATTGCAAAAGTTAAGGCTTGGATCCTCTATAATAATTATAATAATAATAATAATAATAATAATAATAATAATAATAATAATAATAATAATAATAATAATGATAATAATAATAATAATAATAATAATAATAATAATCTATATAAATAAAAATGGAAATGTTCGTTTGTTCAAAATCGCTAATCTCCGAAAGCTCTTCACCGATTGCTTTAAAAATTATCACACAACGTTCCTTTCGCATCCGAGCGGGTTTATATATACATACTATATAGATGTCACTGGAGTGGGGATTGTGGGGAGGACAAAGGGACAGGGAAAAGGGGGAAGGGTGGGGAGGACGGGGGAGAGGGGATGGTGGGGAGGACTGGGAGACAGGGGAAGGTTGCTGTGCTCAGCAATGCACATGTGTTGCAGAGCCACAGCAACGCGTGGCCGGGTACAGCTAGTTATAACAATAATAATAATAATAATAATTAATAATAATAATAATAATAATAATAATAATAATAATAATAATAATAATAATAATAATAATAATAATAATAATTAATAATAATAATAATAATAATAATTATAATAATAATAATAATAATAATAATAATAGTGGTAGTTTATTTTAGGAAAAGTCCATACATACAAAATGAGTTACAAGCAGAATGTTTGATATCTAGATAGAGCTACTATATAATATGCCTAAAGTGGTAAGAACTCTATACATGTAAGATGTAAAGCCATAATAAGCACAGTGTTTCTGAGAACTCTGCCATGTTCCATTGCCAAGGAAACATCCGTGTATTTGTTGAAAATGTTCCAATGTATCTTGAACACCAGAAGCTCTCTGTCATCCATGTTCCACCTTCACTCATAGGGGCTCCCCCAGTATTTGTACCATGGAACACTCCTCACTTTTCTCATATCATTCAGCAGGTACATCTTCCATAGTTACCCTGCCTACGCGGAGGGTTCTCAGTACACTACAGAAACCGTTTTGACAACAGGCAATTCTCACCCAGGACTATACTACTCGAGATCACCAGTTCTATTTACACCTGCTGCTCCTGTCCACCCACCCTTTACCACCTCATCATGCACTGACATCGACAGAAACACGCCTCTCATGCCATTCAACCTAGATACATTTCCACCCCAATCACCCCTACACCTCAGCCAACCCTTTTCCTTAAAAGATCCCAGAGGTCACAACCATCATCAACCTCTTTACCCCATTCTGAGTGGTCCTTCACCTCATCCCTCTCATGAGCACCTGCATCCCTCGCATGAGCACCTGCATCCCTCTCATGAGCACCTGCATCCCTCGCATGAGCACCTGCATCCCTCTCATGAGCACCAGCATCCCTCTCATGAGCACCTGCATCCCTCTCATGTGCACCTGCATCCCTCTCATGAGCACCTGCATCCCTCTCATGAGCACCTGCATCCCTCCCATGAGCACCTGCATCCCTCTCATGAGCACCTGCATCCCTCTCATGAGCACCTGCATCCCTCTCATGAGCACCTGCATCCCTCTCATGAGCACCAGCATCCCTCCCATGAGCACCTGCATCCCTCCCATGAGCACCAGCATCCCTCTCATGAGCACCGGCATCCCTCCCATGAGCACCTGCATCCCTCCCATGAGAACCTGCATCCCTCACATGAGCACCTGCATCCCTCCCATGAGAACCTGCATCCCTCCCATGAGCACCTGCATCCCTCTCATGAGCACCAGCATTCCTCCCATGAGCACCTGCATCCCTCCCATGAGCACCTGCATCCCTCCCATGAGAACCTGCATCCCTCCCATGAGCACCTGCATCCCTCTCATGAGCACCTGCATCCCTCTCATGAGCACCTGCATCCCTCCCATGAGCACCTGCATCCCTCCCATGAGCACCTGCATCCCTCCCATGAGAACCTGCATCCCTCCCATGAGCACCTGCATCCCTCCCATGAGAACCTGCATCCCTCCCATGAGCACCTGCATCCCTCCCATGAGCACCTGCATCCCTCTCATGAGCACCTGCATCCCTCTCATGAGCACCTGCATCCCTCCCATGAGAACCTGCATCCCACCCATGAGCACCCGCATCCCTCTCATGAGCACCTGCATCCCTTTCATGAGCACCTGCATCCCTCCCATGAGCACCTGCATCCCTCTCATGAGCACCTACATCCCTCTCATGAGCACCTGTATCACTCTCATGAGCACCTGCATCTCTCTCATGAGCACCTGCATCCCTCTCATGAGCACCAGCATCACTCTCATGAACACCTGCATCCCTCTCATGAGCACCAGCATCACTCTCATGAGCACCTGCATCACTCTCATGAGCACCAGCATCCCTCTCATGAGCACCAGCATCACTCTCATGAGCACCTGCATCCCTCTCATGAGCACCAGCATCCTTCTCATGAGCACCAGCATCCCTCTCATGAGCACCTGTATCACTCTCATGAGCACCTGCATCTCTCTCATGAGCACCTGCATCCCTCTCATGAGCACCAGCATCACTCTCATGAGCACCTGCATCCCTCTCATGAGCACCAGCATCCCTCTCATGAGCACCTGTATCACTCGCATGAGCACCTGCATCCCTCTCATGAGCACCAGCATCATCCTCATGAGCACCTGCATCCCTCTCATGAGCACCTGCATCCCTCTCAAGAGCACCTGCATCACTCTCATGAGCACCTGCATCCCTCTCATGAGCACCTGCATCACTCTCATGAGCACCTGCATCCCTCTCATGAGCACCTGCATCCCTCTCATGAGCACCTGCATCCCTCTCATGAGCACCTGCATCACTCTCATGAGCACCTGCATCCCTCTCATGAGCATGTGCATCCCTCTCATGAGCACCTGCATCCCTCTCATGAGCACCTGCATCCCTCTCATGAGCACCTGCATCACTCTCATGAGCACGTACATCCCTCTCATGAGCACCTGCATCACTCTCATGAGCACCAGCATCATCCTCATGAGCACCTGCATCCCTCTCATGAGCACCTGCATCCCTCTCATGAGCACCTGCATCACTCTCATGAGCACGTACATCACTCTCATGAGCACCAGCATCATCCTCATGAGCACCTGCATCCCTCTCATGAGCACCTGCATCTCTCTCATGAGCACCTACATCTCTCTCATGAACACCTGCATCCCTCTCATGAGCACCTGCATCACTCTCATGAGCACCTGCATCCCTCTCATGAGCACCTGCATCCCTCTCATGAGCACCAGCGTCATCCTCATGAGCACCTGCATCCCTCTCATGAGCACCTGCATCAATCTCAAGAGCACCTGCATCACTCTCATGAGCACCTGCATCACTCTCATGAGCACCTGCATCCCTCTCATGAGCACCAGCGTCATCCTCATGAGCACCTGCATCCCTCTCATGAGCACCTGCATCCCTCTCATGAGCACCTGCATCCCTCTCATGAGCACCTGCATCCCTCTCGTGAGCACCTGCATCCCTCTAATGAGCACCTGCATCCCTCTCATGAACACCTGCATCCCTCTCGTGAGCACCTGCATCCTTCTCATGAGCACCTGCATCCCTCTCGTGAGCACCTGCATCCCTCTCATGAGCACCTGCATCCCTCTCATGAACACCTGCATCCCTCTCGTGAGCACCTGCATCCTTCTCATGAGCACCTGCATCCCTCTCGTGAGCACCTGCATCCCTCTCATGAGCACCTGCATCCCTCACATGAGCACCTGCATCCCTCCCATGAGCACCTGCATCACTCTCATGAGCACCTGCATCCCTCTCATGAGCACCAGCATCATCCTCATGAGCACCTGCATCCCTCTCATGAGCACCTGCATCCCTTTCATGAGCACCTGCATCCCTCTCATGAGCACCTGCATCCCTCTCATGAGCACCTGCATCCCTCTCATGAGCACCTGCATCACTCTCATGAGCACCTGCATCCCTCTCATGAGCACCTGCATCACTCTCATGAGCACCTGCATCCCTCTCATGAGCACCAGCATCATCCTCATGAGCACCTGCATCCCTCTCATGAGCACCTGCATCCCTCTCATGAGCACCTGCATCCCTCTAATCAGCACCTGCATCACTCTCATGAGCACCTGCATTCCTCTCATGAGCACCAGCATCATCCTCATGAGCACCTGCATCCCTCTCATGAGCACCTGCATCACTCTCATGAGCACCTGCATTAATTATTATTCATAATTAATCTTTAATTATTATTAATTATTGCGTCACTATTCACAAGGAGGCACTTTCCCTCGGTGTCCTCGTTGGTGTATGTCTCACACAAGGGGACCGTTGGTGTATGTCTCACACAAGGTGACCGTTGGTGTATGTCTCACACAAGGCCACCGTTGGTGTATGTCTCACACAAGGCCACCGTTGGTGTATGTCTCACACAAGGGGACCGTTGGTGTATGTCTCACACAAGGGGACCGAGATCATGAGACACAAGCCGTCATATACAAACTTGCAACCCTCGCATGTGGTTGGATGTTTGGACCTGGGCCCCACAGCACAATTACACTGGTCACATTTATCATAACTTCCTGCCATCTCTGCTACATAGCTGGCGCTCTGGGAGGATACTCACCCAAAAGAATATATCTTACTTCTCTGTTTATATATATATTTTCTTTATTGTTTGTTGATTAATAATATTAGTACACGATAATATTCATGTTGCCAAGCACACTAATCCACTTAGCTATAAATACTGGGAAAGGCCTTGAGCCTGTAGTAAAGCCTTCTATTCCTCCTTTAACTCTTTGAATGCCCCTGAATAGGGCCTAACAGCTGGGTGGACATTGCTTCGGATTCGTAGTCTTAAGGTTTGGGGTTCGATCCCCGGTGGAGGCGGAAACAAATGGACAGAGTTTCTTACACCCTGATGCCCCTGTTACCTAGCAGTAAATAGGTGTCTGGGAGTTAGACAGCTGCTGTGGGTTGCTTCCTAAGGGAGTATAACATAAAGGAGGCTTGGTCGAGGACCGGGCCGTGATGACGCTAAGCCCCGAAACCATCTCTACTTAACCTCAAGATAGCCGCCAGCTATGGTTAGCACCACACTTGAATTCCAAAACGTAAGTGTGAGGAGATGGTTCACCAGCTCACTTACAATAGTGCTCTTATGCCTGTGGGGGCCAGTACACTTGTTAAGTGCACTTGTTAAGTGGGCGGACTTAAGTTTGGTAACCAGCAACCGAAACATCTAGTGTTTGGGCTCATGTGAGAGCCCCAGTCATCAGCAGTGTTACGGCCCTCTCGGGACGCAACGGGGTTCTTACTCTGATGTTGTTAGAGGAAGATATATGTATCCGTTCCCAAGCCAGTAGTGGCTATCAAGGGATGAGATCCGTGACGCAAGTAACTTAAAAGGGATTAGGGAAAGAAAGTTAAGAACTTAATAATATAATGTTCACCATCACCGATTAAATATATATAATCAAAGTGCACAAGGGGGAGGGGTATTAACACTTTACAAGGGGATTAATCCATAATCGTTGTCTTCTGCTGAAGACGCTGGTGCCACAACTCTTGGTGCCGAATCCTTGGTGCTTTCTTCATGGCCTCACGACGTGTCCTCTGAGAATGCCGAGCCTACCCGGGCCACAGGTCAGCCAAAACACAGGTCCACTGGGGGCACCGTCGTGGAGGCCGTCAACCACACGTCCAGCTGGTCTGCTGGCAGGTACTGAGCCACCAAGGCTGGTACGGCCACTCCACGAACGATATAAGGGGTACGCCCTAGACAGGAGTCTCGTGTGATATCACAAATCACCCTCCTGTCTTCAGTACCCCAGTGGATGATCGTCTCCAACAGTCGGTCCTGGGTAAATCCTCTTACTGCCACTCCACTGGCAGGCTAACACATCACAGTGTTCTTCCGGGAGGACGACTTTACAACAGCTGCAGCAACGTTCAATGTATGGAGACTGGCTGCCTCGGGTAGACTGACTCAACCTTCAACACAGTGGTCCCAGGTCGGCTCTGTAAGCAGACACGTCATCAATAACCGGGACACTAATACACCTCACTTACGGGCTCGGGCACAAACACCTGACGTATCCAGCCCATAGATGGCGCTGTCGTCGGAGCACCACTTCACCAGAGGTCAGGAGCGGCGGTGTTGAGCGCGGAACCAGACTGGAAACTGGTCCTCGAGGCCAGTACACGCTGTCCTCACCAGGTGTCGTCATCTGTTTGGCGGGGGTTTCGGGAGCTGACTCACAGATGGCGTGGTTGTCACTGCTCCAGGCTCGGACGCTGGATCTGGGTTCATAACACCTCCCCACCAAAAGGAATTTGGTTTGAGGTTCTATAAAAAGAAACACAAACCAAATTAGTACGGCGACACAACTCCAAATGGACTTACTTATACTATGAACTGGAGTGCTGTGGCTGTCTTGTCCACAGAACTTTTCTACTGAGAAACCCTGGCACAAAGGGAGCTTGAAAATGGCAGGCGATGACCTGCCTGACGTAATCTTCCACGTCTCCACTGCGATGTCAAGCAGGGGCATCATCTCACATGTCTCAAGTAAGGATCTGTGTGGACACGATCTGGGGCGACTCGACTCTTCCTTATGTCGTGGCACCGATGATGGCTGGACACAGACGGCATTTCTGGTACCAGTCCGATGGTCCTCAGGGGAGACAGGAACCTGGAATACAGGGGTCTGATAATTCAGAGTGATAGCGACAGCGGGTAAAACAGTACTTACAGCATACTCTACTAGGTCCACACCTAGTCCCAACGGGGCTGTTCGTCCGCCGCAGATGGCATTCGCTCTGCCACCGTCAGGTCGACCAACGTTCCGCATAACGCTGTGTTGAGGCTCAGCAGTCACGCGGGGGGTGTCAACCTATCGGAAACAGTCACTCATATTATCACATGTCGTACCTCCTGTATCAACCATCACCTTCCAGGTCCCTTCTTCAACTGCAACACCTGCAGTACAAATCTCCAATCCCTGGGACCTCTTCACGATGTTCACGGGAGCCACCATCCTTCGGGTCGTCCACTGATCCTTACTGAGAACACATAGAATACATAGGAGAATAAAACAAAATATCGCTAAGAAACATGGGGCCAATTGAGGGATAAGCTTCCCGAGCCAGTCATGTCCATAGCCGGCAACATCCACACGCCTGGCTTGGACCGAAGAGGGCACTAGACCTTTTGAACACACCGCACCTACCTCTGACGTCTGGGGAATCTCTGGCTGGTTCACTACATGCTGTAACTTGCCATACCGCAAGCACACATCCGCCTTCGCTCCAGACTCGTTGGTATCCGTGGGTGCCTGCACACAAGGCCTCTCTTCTAGCTCAGGTACTTCTGCCATCGTAACCTCATGTTCCTTGTCGAGAGAATCAGGAGACACTGCTAGATTGTTCTCAATCTGTAGGCGAGAGGACAAATTAAACATAGTTACATCCGGGTCTGTCTTTACCTGGACATTACCATTGCCTGTAGACACCTCAGACTTTGATGTTCTGGCAGACTCGTCCGCTATCTTGGGATGATTGGTGCTCCAATCGGTCACCAGGTCGTTGGCTAGTACCACGTCAATCCCAGCCACAGGGAGGGTATCGACTACTGCCAACTCACATGTGCCGCTGAAATAAGGCGAGTCAAGATGTACTGGCACTAAGGGGGCGATGTACTGCGTCCTAGGAAACCCAACTAGGACAACCTTTTGTCGCCCATCCACACTTACTCCCTCGGGTAACGAGCTCTTCACGATCAGGGGCTGGGCTGCTCCACTATCTCTGAGCACTACAATTGATCTACCAGTATGATCACTCGTTACATACCCGGTTGAAGTGTGAGGGGCCAACAAACTTGGTCCTTCCTGCGTCGTCGTAGACTGGTTTCCTACTGGTGATGTAACACAGCTCATCATCATCACCTCCCTACGTGCGCTGCCACCTCTTCTGCCTCGGCACCTAGCAGCTATATGCCCTTTCTGCCCACAAGTCCAGCACACCATATTCCTCCTTGGACTCCGGTGTTTCGGACTGCTAGGACTTGTTCTTCGGGGGCTACTTGGGGGCGTCTTCTTAGCACTTTGTGGGACGGGTCTTTCTTCTTCATCATGAGGTCTGTCGAACTGGCGCTGGTAATTCCTTGGGACGTACTTAGCAGACGGCCTATGAGTCAGGATGTACTCTTCAGCCATGGTGGCTGCTGCACTCAAGGTCTCTACCTGCTGTTCCACTAAGTACGTCTTCAGGTCTACAGACAAACAATCCTTGAAGTCCTCGAGCAGAATCAGCTGCACGAGGTCTTCCTTGGTCTCCACCTTCCGAGAGGCACACCATTCTTGGAAAAGTCGCTCCTTGATCGTGGCGAATTCGGTGAAAGTGTGCTCTGAGGTCTTCTTCAGGTTTCTGAACTTTTGCCTATATGCCTCAGGTACCAATTGGTACGCCATGAGCACCACTTTCTTCACCATATCGTAATCGCCGGAGTCGTCAAGGGATAACGTAGAGTAGGCGATTTGGGCCTTCCCAGTCAAGACTGACTGTATCATGATGGCCCAATTCTCCCTTGGCCACTCCAAAGAGGCAGCGACTTTCTCGAAGGCTGCGAAGAACTTCGAAACTTCTCTCTCATTGAATTTGGGGACCATTTTGATATTCCTTACCGGATCGAAACCGCTTGCTCCAGTTTGTCTCTGTCCAGCGCCTAATCGTAATACTTCTAGTTCATGTTGTCTCTGTCTTTCTTTTTCTTCTCTTTCTCGTTCTTCTCTCTCTCTTTTCTCTTCTCTTTCTCGTTCTTCTCTCTCTCGTTTCTCTTCTCTTTCTCGTTCTTCTCTTCTTTCTTCTCTTTCTCTCTCTTCTCTCTCTCGTTTCTCTTCTCTTTCTAATTCTAAATGCCTCATCGCCAATTCTTTTTCTTTCATCTCCATTTCTTTATCTTGTCTCTCTCGTTCCATTTCTAATTTCTTCCATTCTATTTCACGATTGATCTCTAGGGCACGCATTTTGACTGTTAGGAAGCTGATATTAAGCTCACCTGCATCACTATCAACGTCGCTGCCCTTATCTTCCTTATCCGTGGAAGCTATTTCCTCACCTTCCTTTGTACTAGGAGTCTCGCCTTCCTGTTTCTCTTCTGCCTTCAGGTGCCGGTGAACCTTGGACAAGATCTCCACACGGGAATCACTGGCACGGATCTTGATCTCCAGGTAGGCGCTCACTAGTACAAGTTCCGGTTTGCTCAGATATTTTAATCTGGCAAGACAGTCCACTCTGTTCAGAAAAGCCTGAACATCGTCCAGATCATCGATGGTAGCTTTGTCTGCCATTGTCACAGATGGAACACTTAGCACTTAACACACTGCTTACACGTTAGCACTTAACACACCGAGCACTGTTCTACGCCAATATTGCACTTTATCGCACCAAACACTGCACTTGCCAATATTGCACGTATTCACTTCGGGCACCACACTACCCAATATTGCACTGAATCCAAGCGAACACTTCGCTCTACAATATTGCACTAAATCACTGAGCACCGCACTAGTCCATATTGCACTTAATTGCTTAATCACAGCGAGCACCGCACTGCACAATATCGCACTTAGTCACTCTTGAGCACCGCACAGGACGTATAACGTCACAATCGTCGCACAGGGGGAATTATATACAGGGATTACGCCACTTCACCACCCCTGTCAAACATACTTAACAAGGGGACGGATCCCGCTGGGGATGCCAATTATGTTACGGCCCTCTCCGGACGCAACGGGGTTCTTACTCTGATGTTGTTAGAGGAAGATATATGTATCCGTTCCCAAGCCAGTAGTGGCTATCAAGGGATGAGATCCGTGACGCAAGTAACTTAAAAGGGAGTAGGGAAAGAAAGTTAAGAACTTAATAATATAATGTTCACCATCACCGATTAAATATATATAATCAAAGTGCACAAGGGGGAGGGGTATTAACACTTTACAAGGGGATTAATCCATAATCGTTGTCTTCTGCTGAAGACGCTGGTGCCACAACTCTTGGTGCCGAATCCTTGGTGCTTTCTTCGTGGCCTCACGACGTGTCCTCTGAGAATGCCGAGCCTACCCGGGCCACAGGTCAGCCAAAACACAGGTCCACTGGGGGCACCGTCGTGGAGGCCGTCAACCATACGTCCAGCTGGTCTGCTGGCAGGTACTGAGCCACCAAGGCTGGTACGGCCACTCCACGAACGATATAAGGGGTACGCCCTAGACAGGAGTCTCGTGTGATATCACAAATCACCCTCCTGTCTTCAGTACCCCAGTGGATGATCGTCTCCAACAGTCGGTCCCGGCTAAATCCTCTTACTGCCACTCCACTGGCAGGCTAACACATCACAGTGTTCTTCCGGGAGGACGACTTTACAACAGCTGCAGCAACGTTCAATGTATGGAGACTGGCTGCCTCGGGTAGACTGACTCAACCTTCAACACAGTGGTCCCAGGTCGGCTCTGTAAACAGACACGTCATCAATAACCGGGACACTAATACTTACTTGCAACACTGGTATGGGATGTACGAGTTACGGCCCGTAGGACACTTACGGGCTCGGGCACAAACACCTGACGTATCCAGCCCATAGATGGCGCTGTCGTCGGAGCACCACTTCACCAGAGGTCAGGAGCGGCGGTGTTGAGCGCGGAACCAGACTGGAAACTGGTCCTCGAGGCCAGTACACGCTGTCCTCACCAGGTGTCGTCGTCCGTTTGGCGGGGGTTTCGGGAGCTGACTCACAGATGGCGTGGTTGTCACTGCTCCAGGCTCGGACGCTGGATCCGGGTTCGTAACAAGCAGTCCATAAATGTTACCCTGGCCGGGGTGGCATGTCTGTGGACAGTGCTAGAGCTGATAGCATCATCTCATTGTATGGCATGGAGCCAGACAACTTTGCGCGCGAACGGCTAGGCCGCCGGCGTGGGTGACATGTGGGCTCCCGCGCTGGCTGGCCACTTGAGTGGTTGTCATGGAGACAGCCGCCATCTTGTTAAACATCTTGAGCCGCCATGTTGGTCGGCCATCTTGGAGTTGCCCTAGGGGCTATGCTACACCGTCGCTGATTGGATGAGAGGGGTAGGCCGCTGTATGCCTTCCTCTCATTGGTTATTTCGAGAAGGACGCGGGGATAGCCGTTGTGTAGCATCATTCTGAACTCAGCCGCCACCTTGTCAAGACGTTCCTGTACTCAATTCGGCCAAATTGAAGTATAGGGCGTCGTGGTGGCTGGACTACTCAACTACTGATGCTTCCTGCTTCACCTACGACAACGGTCGTCACAGAATCCGGCTGAAGTCGTCGCTTGGAGGGGTTTAAGACATTATTGTATGCAGGGGGTAGAGGTACAGTGATCTGGGATTGTGGGGAATGTGCATACGAGCAGCAACAGACTCTTACCAGTGTTGATTAGACTTGCTAGTGCTCTGTAGCAGTCGATGGGAACGGGGAAATTCGTGTCAGTGTTAAGGCAAATTTCCCATGTTTTTTGTGAGACGCTATCGTTGTGCACGTCACCTGGGTATGAACGCTTCACTTCACCAGGGAGTCGAGGGTGCGAACTCAGCCGTGTTGAGTGGGAGGGGTTCGAGTGTGCGCCAATTTTTTTGAATAAATACTACTACCGCTTACGCCACTTGGGACGAGCCAGCCACCTATAGCGGGGTGCCTGATGTATGGGAAGCTGTAAAGTCGGCAGTGTGAATGAGTAAGTACCTATGTGTGTATTTCTGGTGATTAGTAGTCTCTAAAGCTTGAATTTGAGGTCAAGTGTTCTGTCACATTGTCACGCAGCACCTGTTCAGGTGGAGTGAATTGTGGGCGAGGAGACTAATCACCTGTGTTGTCATCTTGTCAGTCCAGAGGGACTTAAGTCTGGTGTACACAGACGTACAGTGTGTGTGTGTGTGTGTGGGTACACACGGAAACACAGGATACATAGATTAGCCAAGGACTGAGAGGATGTCCATGTAATAATTCTTTTATTTCATTGTGGTAATCATTTTTGATCGTCCGTGGGACGGAGTGATATCATTTCCATGTGTGGTCTTGCAGGTGTGGAATTCCAACACTGAGCGCTCAGGTATGTGTAACGCCAGTGATTCCTGGCAATGATTATTGTGGAGTGTAGCACAGTGTAGCTTTAATTTCTTGTATTGTTCCCAGGGCCGTGACAAGTGTGATTTATATAAATATATATTGTGGTTGCAGTATTAATTAACGTAATTTTGGTGAGTTTTGGTGAGTGACGAGGCCGTGTAGAGAGACCGCTTCGCTCTGTCGAGTAACGTAACTCTCGAGTGTTTATCGACATGCGTGATCAATAAATCACTCAACCATGTGATTTAAGGAGTGTGAGATTCTCCTTAGTGTTCCCAATAACGTTTGATAGTTGTAGGCTACATGTGTCAGCAGTAATTATATATATATATATATATATATATATATATATATATATATATATATATATATATATATATATATATATATATATATATATATATATATATATATATATATATATATAATCGTAGTGTCACGGTGCCCAGTGTTATTGTGTTATTTACTGTGAGGTGATTGATATATATTGACCTATGTTCTAGGGGTCATTTGCAGCAGTAAGTAAGTAAGTGTGTGCAGTATCCTAATATTTGGAAATTAGAGTACTTGCCGTGTGTGTTATTGCAAAGGGGGTTGTTATTTGATGGTGATTGTTGCTAGTGTTGAGCAATCACCGTATGTGATTGCAGTCCAGTAAAGCCATTGTGGGGCAGTGTTCCAGAGGGTTCATGTCCTGTAGGTTATTTTACTAGGTTCTGCAGTATTGTCATTGCAACCGGATTGTAACGAAAATCACTGTGATTTGTTAGTGTGATTTGTCATTGTCGTGGGGGAACTCGGCTGTAGACGAGTACTTGGGTACAAATATATTCTCCTGGTTATCTGGTAGGACATCGAAGTCCAGTATTCAGTGAGGTGATTGCGAGGCAGTTAATATAACGTAACCAAGGGAACGCCCATTGCTTTAAGAGAATTTGTTCTTTGACAATTTGAGTAACGTAGAATGCGTTTGGGTTAATTTACTTTCCTGCAAGCAGCTACGGTAGTCTCGAGGAGCCTAGCCATCAGCCAGATAAGAATTAGAGTATTGTCTGTCGTAATTAACGGTCAGTGGGCCAGGTAATTGACGTGTTTCAGGAAGTCAAAGTAATTAACCTCGATCCTTGTTTGATCGACTCACACGAAGGCTACATTGTTCCATTAACGTAACGTCGTTATCTGCCCGGAAGTACCGGCATTTGATTGACTCATGGGAGGAGTAGCGTCATTTTAGAATAACAAACGTGGGGCTAATTACTGTTATTAGTCGCCTGAATTGGTCTGAGTATGGAAGGCTCAGACGGAATTCATACCTTAATGTAAATTGCTGAGCCAGTGTGAAAGGTTGCGTATTTTAATTGTTTAATTATTGATCTTGAGGATAGTAATTAATTACTCTAAAGGTAATCACGAGTGATTACCGTTCTCTTAGCACTTTGGATATTGTAAATCAGAGTTTACCATCGCTGAGTGATTAGTAACCGATTAACGTAAATTAACGTAACTAGTAAAGAGTTTAATCAGCTGTCTGGTAGTACAGGGATTAATGGGATTTTCTCACTGAATGCTCGACGGGTAGAGTGTTGTGTAATTTCCCATTACTAGTGACAGTTGTAAGAGTTGTTAATTTAACGTAAATGTTACCTTGTTATTAACGTAAATGTTATTGTGTTATTAACGTAAATCAATTGTTATTGATTGTTTATCGTCCGTGGGATGGAGTGTTAACGTAAGGATTAATTTGAGGAAGGGTGCTGGAGTTGCCAGTGAGCCCATTAGTTATTGTTGTCATTGAAAGACTACTGATTTGATTGCATTGCAACCGCTGTTGCAGGAGTCGACTGCACTGAGGCGTGGAACAGTTAGGAGGTTACTGGAGACGTATTTCAGAACCTACTGTGTCATTTGCTGTAATTGTGATTATAGATCTGTTAGTTCTTGTTTCTTGTTGATTCCTCTGTGGTCACGCTTATGTTCGAGTTAGTTCATTATGCAGTCCGAGGGGCTGGTGTCTAGCTGTCATTGATAGTGTCACAGGAAGGATTTCGAGTAACGTCATTGACATTTCTTTTGTTTTGTTGTAGTAGTTAGTACTTTATTGAATAAACTAAGTTGTTATGGTTAACACTGTCTTTTCGTTACACCCCCACACATTATTATTGTTATGCAAATGTTCTTCACACTCGACTAATAAAATTGAGACTAATTTTCTGAGCTTTGGATCAAATATACGGCACCACACAACAATAAATTATTGTTGTGAGAGCCCGTGACCTAGTTGTTAGATTCGCTCCGGCGATTGGCGAAGGTCGGCGGCCTAAGTGGGGGGATTTCAATTTTCATTGGGGTCTCGGCGTTTGCTCGCGCCTAGTCAATTGTTCATACATGGTGTAACACGGGTTTGGGTCCTCTCTCTTTACTTCCTTCTTTCTCTACTCCCTCTACCCGTATTCTTACTTATTATTCTCTACCAAGGGACTCCAAAACTTTTACCAAAGCCAACTCCACGCCACGTGGTCCTAAGACGATTGACCGACTTAGGATTCTACACCCAGTATGACGTGACCTAAGCTCTGAACAAAACCCTAGAGTCACCTCTGCTGCCACCACCAGACCAGCTCTACAGAGCAATGATCGAGGTCTGGATCGATCACGCTAATTAATCAACCTTGGGGCTTGATCCCCACTATATACGATGACCTTGAGTGTGGAATAAATTACGCGGTAATGATAATTCCGATTCGATGTTAGAATCGGCGCCCAATACAACTCTGCCTCGTGTGGACCACGTGACCAGGACAAGTATACACATAACCAAATGGAAACAATAAAAATGCAAAATATTAACAAATTTAATTTATTAAAAGAAAACTAAAACAAAATCTAAAAAATGTTCACTCCCTATCACTTTAACACTCCCTACTTGACCTGAGTGGCAAATGAGACTATTTCTATACATAACCATAGCAACTATACCTTGGGCGACCAGCTAGATGTCTTGGCTGGTCTTGGGGAGAGGTAAGATGTTTGACCTCTCCCAGTTGCTTCCGTGACCACACTGATTTTTTCCTTGTCTGGACTACCCCAGACAGAGTATTGTATCCTTCCGCCTAGTCAGTCAAAGTTCTACCAAGTTACTAGCCAGGTTTAAGTTATAACAATTAACCTCTGTTGTACTTAATTGATCCAGACTGGTTGAATTATTTTACTGAATTAAATTACACAAGCCTCTAACGGCAGAGCTGTTCCCGATCACAAAGATGGTTATTAAAACTTTGAGAAATAGTAGACCTGTCAACCCCTGATGACCTATGACCGCCGGTCACTCCGCTTTAAAAGTTAGATCTGATTCGTGACGTCACTGATGGTGACTTAAACTCAATAATTAGAATACTCTTGATATTGTACCCAGTACTATTATACAATACAATTTTAATGCAAAATGAATAAAGGCTAATTTTCTCTAAATTACTGAATACTATAGGATGATTCATTATACGCAGATATGAACAAAGCGTCGGTTATTTCCACCGCGAATTCCCCTGGGGGTCAGGTCACCATGCGGCTCAGCTTCCCATTCTCTTTTGTCGATAAACCACTCTGGATAATTCTTACAACAGCCTAGTTTGTTACAACCCCCCCCCCGCACAAGCACTTAGTAAACCTTGTTAATTTGTTAAAATTCACGAGGTTTAGTATCCAAACCCACAATTCAACTCATGCCACAAACAAAAGCTAACCTAACTAATAAAATTTGACAAATAATAGTCCAACATCATAATGAACATGTTCATATTTCATAAATTTCTCAGCTGTCAACCGACAGCAATCCTCCAATATCAGGAAACATACATCCTACCCTTACTGACATAGCTAAATAACATGTCCCTACTCTACCATCAAAAACTAGCTATTAAACTCTCTTGGCTCTTCACCAGCCAAGTCCATGTGTCCTCTAGAGCCGGCCACACCGTGCTCAAACAAACATTAAAGTTATATCATCAGACTGAACTTTCAGTCATCCGGGAGCGTACTACGGAACTATCAGGTACACATCCGTGTACTAACCACTCCCCATCAAGGAACACACCTAACGTTTATTACATGTATCTAAAAATAAAAATTCCTATACTATATCACAGGTTACGGCTGACTGTACAGCCAAGTGTTCTCACTCACTAGAAGTGTCAATGTTTATATTGGTCCGCCTCTCCTGTGTTCAAACATTCTGAAAAAAAAATAGCACAACATAATTTTCCATAACCGTTTGTTCTGGGCTGAGACAATTACACAAGGCCACCATTGTAACACGGGTTTGGGTCCTCTCTCTTTACTTCCTTCTTTCTCTACTCCCTCTACCCGTATTCTTACTTATTATTCTCTACCAAGGGACTCCAAAACTTTTACCAAAGCCAACTCCACGCCACGTGGTCCTAAGACGATTGACCGACTTAGGATTCTACACCCAGTATGACGTGACCTAAGCTCTGAACAAAACCCTAGAGTCACCTCTGCTGCCACCACCAGACCAGCTCTACAGAGCAATGATCGAGGTCTGGATCGATCACGCTAATTAATCAACCTTGGGGCTTGATCCCCACTATATACGATGACCTTGAGTGTGGAATAAATTACGCGGTAATGATAATTCCGATTCGATGTTAGAATCGGCGCCCAATACAACTCTGCCTCGTGTGGACCACGTGACCAGGACAAGTATACACATAACCAAATGGAAACAATAAAAATGCAAAATATTAACAAATTTAATTTATTAAAAGAAAACTAAAACAAAATCTAAAAAATGTTCACTCCCTATCACTTTAACACTCCCTACTTGACCTGAGTGGCAAATGAGACTATTTCTATACATAACCATAGCAACTATACCTTGGGCGACCAGCTAGATGTCTTGGCTGGTCTTGGGGAGAGGTAAGATGTTTGACCTCTCCCAGTTGCTTCCGTGACCACACTGATTTTTTCCTTGTCTGGACTACCCCAGACAGAGTATTGTATCCTTCCGCCTAGTCAGTCAAAGTTCTACCAAGTTACTAGCCAGGTTTAAGTTATAACAATTAACCTCTGTTGTACTTAATTGATCCAGACTGGTTGAATTATTTTACTGAATTAAATTACACAAGCCTCTAACGGCAGAGCTGTTCCCGATCACAAAGATGGTTATTAAAACTTTGAGAAATAGTAGACCTGTCAACCCCTGATGACCTATGACCGCCGGTCACTCCGCTTTTAAAGTTAGATCTGATTCGTGACGTCACTGATGGTGACTTAAACTCAATAATTAGAATACTCTTGATATTGTACCCAGTACTATTATACAATACAATTTTAATGCAAAATGAATAAAGGCTAATTTTCTCTAAATTACTGAATACTATAGGATGATTCATTATACGCAGATATGAACAAAGCGTCGGTTATTTCCACCGCGAATTCCCCTGGGGGTCAGGTCACCATGCGGCTCAGCTTCCCATTCTCTTTTGTCGATAAACCACTCTGGATAATTCTTACAACAGCCTAGTTTGTTACAATGGTCCCAAAGTGAGGAATGAGCTGTTTACTACACTGGTGTGTTAGCTAAGCAAGTCCTTCCTCAGGCGACCTAGTTGAATATCACGACAGGAATAAAGGTTAAAGAATAAAGAAAGTTCTTAGAAATTTTCCGAGCTAAAATTCCTTATACCAATTATAATTTATTCCAAAACTTCTCACAAGTAACTCAAAACTCTCACATCGTGGCGCCCAACGTGGGGCCGTAGACTTTTGATTCATAATTAGAAAAGTAAGATTCATCAAGGTGAGAAACCTATGAAAGGTGTGCAGAGCATTGCAGAACAATATTGCTGTGGGTGTGTTTGTTGTCGGTTAGCAGGATTAGGTACACACACACCACACACACAGAATGGATGAGGATTATAGGGATAAGTACATATATCTGTATGTGACTAAGTATGGCGTGCCGCCAAAGGATAGAAACATTCGCACAGATGAGGAATGTCGGCGGTATGTTGAGGACCATAATGCCTATGTACGGCGTCTATGTCTAGAAAGAGCAAACAGAAGTGATCTAGGGGACAAGGGAGTTCCCCTAGCCGACCGTGGTATAGTCGGTATGTCAGGGGGTGTGGGATTGAGTCCACCCCAGGAGAAGGAAGGGGAGTCGCGACCCCAGCCTAGGCTAAGGACTGATTACTTGGGCCACAGAAACGTTTCGTTAGAAGTAGACAATCAGATACCAGAACAACCTCTCAGGAGGGGGACTGAACAACCCCAGGAGGAAATTACTTTAGAGTACCTAGCAGCTCAAGCTGATGCTATAGAACTGCAAGGAGTGGATAAGGCCAAATTTGTGGCCGACATGTGGAATGCCCACCACGAGAGATTGACTAGATTGGAAATTGCAAGACTGCAATCCGAGGCAAGGACGGGGAGTCAAGCCCCTCCTGCTGCGCCAAGCTCAGAGGTACCGGCGCTGGAAGTAGAGATACCTCCTCTATTGCCAAGAGAGGAGAAGATCGATCCTAGGGATGCATACCTAGATCGATGTGTGACAAAGGTTGAAAGGTTTACTCAAGCTCCATGTAAGGGAGCCAAACCTAAAGAAAGTAAGTCTAAGGGACACCAACAGAAACCCAAGGTTAAGGGACCCAGGTGCTTCACATGCAACATGGCAGGTCACCGAGCAGCTAAGTGCCCGAGCAACACTAGGCTTAAGACTAAGAAGATGACCAAGGTGCAAGTTACAGGCATGAGTACCGTGGGAGGTGATGCCCTAAGACACACTCGAGTTAACTAGAGGAAGAGTTAATGGGTGTGAGGGATCTAGATCCCTCAGCTAGTTTTCCTAGTTTCTAGATTGGGCTAGACACTCTAGAAATTGAAGCTTTCAAAATAACATATGCTTGTTGGGTGTTGAATGAAAGCTTATGTCAAGAACTATCACTTGAGAGTAGTTAGAAGTCTGTGATTGCTCTGTAGAGAGAATTACAGAGATTTTCCTGTTTCTGTGAAATAGGATGTGAGTTGAGAGTGAGCGTGAGAGGATACTTGACTAAAACCGTTAGAGGTGGGGGGGAGAGTGGGGTGAGCGCTGCCTCTTCCCCCCCCCCCCCCCACATGGGAGACATCACGCCACTCCTTAGGCCTCCTCCTCCTTTTGACGTCACAAGACGCCGAGGGTGACGGAGGCATGTGATTGGGTCCCGCACGTGGGGTCCAAGCCTAGTTTTGGCGCGAACAATTCTGATTGGGAGCGGCATGAGGAAGCTGTGCCGGCTCCAAGCTGATTGGTCTAGGCATTGTAGGGAGGAGGTATGGGTATCTGGTGTCCCTTAGCCCGCGAAATCTTCAGTTTGAATTGGGCGGCCAGGGAAGGAAGAGGTGTTTGGGTGGGGGCGGCACGCTTGCCGCCTCCACCCCCTGTTAATCGCTTCTGTCGTCAAAATTACTCGATTGGTGGCACTCCTGCCATCAGGGGTTGTGTCAAGGCCCAATTAAGTGAATTGGGGCCAGGGATTTACGGAAGAAACAGTAAAAAGCTAAGAGACAGTTGACTGTGTGAACGCATGAGGCAGGCTGGCAAAAGCCTCATGGAGTATCAGATTGATCCCTCATCCCTCGGGTCTGAGTATCCTGTCTAGTGGCAATGGACAATTGATGTTGGGCAGTGTACGCGTATGTGATATTGCAGGCCCATGTTGGACTTTGCATTCCGCCAGGCTGCGTCAGTATGGGGACGCCGCCTGGGGACGCCACCAACCATCGTCACCCCAGTGTAGAACAAAGGCATGGTTCTAGAGTGATGGGGTTGAGATTCCTCAGCCGCGTGGGTACTCCTGTGGGCGGCACCCATGTGCGCCACCGCCCGCGGGTGGAGGCCAAACACCACCCTGCCCGCCAGCCCGGCCGGTGGGTGTTATGACGTCACGCGCCACTCAGGCCACCCGCACGCCGACCACCCCAGGCCACCAAACCCCCCTCTCTCAGCTCAGGAGGGGCGCTGTGGCCACATGCCTTGGCCACTTTCCCGGGACAGCCTAGGGCCACATCTTGTCGACGCATGAGGAGCAAGCCAGCTAAGTGTGGTAGTAACTTTGGTAATGAGGAAAAATAAGGCAGTAGAAAGGAGTAGAAATGAGTACTATTACAGTGTGATGAGTACCGGTGGATGTTCCCGGTAAGAGTTATCTCAGAGCCTCGCCAGGCTAGAAAAAAAACAGCTGGGGGGCAGCTGTCAGTGGGATCCAGGTGTCGGGTAGGGGCGGTACCTGGAGATAGAGATTATACATGGGACCACGCTGTATGGTAGTATGTTAGTAGACTGACTAGAGTATGTAAACCAGTCAGTGTAGAGATTTACCATATAAGTGATCCAGCCTGTCGATTCTATATAATCGTTCAGGCTGGATTAATGCCATAGAGTACGGTAAAATTATAATCATTAGAGGTAGTCAGGAGTGTCAGTGAGGACCCCTGAAGTCTGTGTAATTAGTACATATTACTTGGTGATATAATTTTCAGAGAGTATGTGAAGGCCATTTCTATGTGTTCATTTGCATGTCTATGTACTGTGTTGTGTGGTAGTCAGTAGAGGTGATTGCTGACTGATTGCCTAATGATGTCATTAGCATGTGGGGTATGCTGACGGCATCATTATGTTGCAGGTTTGTGCAGTGTTGTTATCAGTATACAATATTATTGCCCCAGGAACTGTGTTGAGGGTAAGGGACCTCTAGGATTATTCAGGGGAATTTTCAGTACTTAATAAGAGCAGTCAATTGATGGGTTAATTGCCTGGCTGAAGTATGTGTGTGTTCACAGTATTCCTTTGTAATCAGGTGCAAGAAGTAAAAGAGGAGGGGCAGTAATATTAGTATACTTGTGTGTGTTGCACAACCGTGTGTTTTTATTGTGTGGGCACAATAATTAGCGAGTTGCAGTAGCTGCAACTATATGTGGGTAGTGCGGACATCATGTTGCATGCCATTATAGTGTGACCTATGTAACGCTGGGGTTACTTTGTTCTTTAAGTTATGTTGAGGACTTAAGGATTCAGTGAGTTAATTAAGGGGTAATTAACTGGATAAGGGGTGCACACTTAGTATTGGGGAGTGAGTGAGGGCTGTTAAGTGAGAACAGTGTTGAGCTATAATGAGATACGTCTCGGGAGCAATTAATTGTCCATGTGACAGTTAATTGACCACTCTAGCTAATTATGTAATTAGCCTTCTCATCATGAATTCACGTAGTGGGAGAGGTTCTGTCAGTATTTGTGTTAACGTAATATGCTCGAGACTAATTACCTTTCTGGGGCAATTAGTGGCTCATGTTAATTAGTGGAGTAATTAGCATTGGAGAGCTCCGGTGACTCGGTAAAGCGAGGTCATGGAGCTAGCATAAATCGTTGTATTAATCATATCCTGTCTGAGGACAGTGGATTATTGGCACATCTTGTTAATTAGGGTAATTAACTCCTTTCCCGTGAATTCACAGTGTTTGATGAGACCTGCTTAGGCAGTGCGGAGTGAGACGTATTTATGGATGGTTAATTATCGGTCCTGGTGACAGGTAATTAATGGCTCAGCAGTAATTAGTGCCCTAATTAGGGTAATTAACACTCACTAGTAATTTTTTGACACAGACTGTGGAGAAGCTACCAAGTTAGGGTAGGCTTAGTTAACGTAACTCAATGGGGATGTAATTAGTGGTCCGTTTGACCTTAATTGAGAATTACTCACTGAATACTTGCAAGGAGTCAAGTGTGTTGTAATATGTTGAGTTATTGTTAACAAGAGAGAGACAAGTGTTAAAGATTAACGTAGAGTATCATCATGTTGTTGTCTAGTGGGAGACAATTGTTTGTGATTACCGTAGTACTTTGTTGCTGACTGCTGCGATCAGTCAATTAACGTAATTAATCACTTCAGGCAATTTCTTTTGGTTGTCGTCTGGTGACGAGAGTAGAGTCATACTAGGGATCTGTGGAGCTGTGTCCCAGAATTCCCGCCTTGCCTGTCGGTGTATCGGGTTACAACAGGGCAACTTCTTAGTGGGAGTTGCAAAGAGTGTTCACACGGGGTTGTGATAGGGGGGAGTCACTGTTAGACTTCCGCCTAGTTACGTGGGTCTCTCCTGGGGAGCGGGAGGACCCCTGAGTTTGTGATTATAGTGGCTGTCAGGGAAACCGTGACACTATTGATTGCCTGCTTGTGTCTTTGTTTCAGTGGATCCTTCATTTGTTCAGTTAGTTCATGTTGTCAGCCCGAAGTGTCAGCAAGATGGAGCCTGCTGTCACTTCTCAAGGGGCTGTTGAATAGCTGTGTTGCAAATGCCACTTGATGTACAATAACGTAACCATTCGCTGTGGTGTAACTTAGTCTGTGATATTTTTCTTTGATTTGCAATATTGCGTCATCAGTGGGCACACCTGTGTTCAGGTTAGTTCAGTATGCAGCCTCACAGCAAGGGTTGCTATTTAGCTGTTTGTTATCGTGCCACTGGATTGACATTAACGTAACGTAAACTCGGTAATGTAGTAGTTAGTCTCTTGTTATTAATAAATTGTTATGTTGTAGAAAACAGTCTTTGATGTTAACCCTTCAACCATATTGTTCCACCATATTTCTGCATATTATTAAATGTTGATGTGATCTTGATAAGGCGGCTGTTCTTGGGAATTCGAATTCCAATTCATAGCGCCACTTCAAATATAAATATTTGATTGTGAGAACCCGTCGGTTACCCTTTATTAGTTTTAACGTTCTGTTTAACTAGGAGGAGCCAGCGGCCTATTGTGGACAGGTTTTCACCCTTGGTGGTGGAGGCCTGGCGGTTTGCTCCCGCTTTTCCTTTTTCTACTGGACTCATGCTTAACTGCCGTGAGCAGACTTTAAACTTGTAGTCCACCTCTTAAGGGAGGTAGGCGTAGAGAAAAATCTCACAATGGGCAATGGACGAGTGTCTTTCGAGACCGGGGTGCTACAGTTAACATGGTCAGGAACAGTTTGGTTGAGCCTGAGAGTAGAACAGGTCGAACCCTCCGTGTCCAGTACCCAGATGGCACTGGTAAGGACATGGAAGAAGTGTCCGTGTTGGTAGACACCCCATATATCAAAGGTAAGATCAAAGCTGCACTAAGTAGAAAGGCAGTGTATGGACTTTTGATAGGTAATACTCCTGGTATAGAGAACCAGGTGGGTCTGCCCTGTGGAAATGACCCAGAGGAAACAGGAACAGGTGAGAGGAAGATTAAACCCGCTGGCGTTGACACCAAGCGTCAGCCGGCCGGTCGAGCAGAGATCACCGCCGCCCAGACAGAAGAAGAGAGGCAGCAGGTGAAAGGAAACCGGAGCCATCCTTCTCTTCCTATTGCACAGAAAACGAGAACTGATTCAGAGGGACTCAGATGGGTCTCACCAGCTGATGGCGATGTCACACGGCCGCCAGCTGAGGAAGTCATGGTCGCCTCTTATCAGGCGAAAGATCAGGTGCATGAGGTAAAAGGAAAAAAAGAGCAATTTTCCTTCTTTCATTTCACAGAAAACGGAGGTGAGCCCAGTGAGACGGGTGTGGCCCGGATCAGGTGATCCCGCCACAACCTGTCGACCAGCCAGGCCCGCGAGGGTTAACACCACTCAGGAGAGTAAACTTCGGCTTGATGTTACCAGTGGTGAGGCTAAGGTAGCTGTGGTTCCCACAAGTGAAGTGGATATTCTGGACCAATCTTTCAGGCTGTTGGAAGATCGTTCAGACAAACGAACGGTCGCTGAGAGATTGAAGAACGAGCAGGTCAGTGACCAAGTACTCAGTGAGGGGCGAGGTTTGACAGCTGCTGAAGAGGCCTCAGCCCAGTCAACTCAGTCGGCAGAGCAACCCGGTCTGAGACTGACAGACGGACAGGAAGAAAGACCCTGTCACTGGGAAGTCAAGACAGTCTGCTAACTGTCGGGATTGTGTCGGTAGAGTAGGGAAGGTGTTGAGTCTGTACTTCATTGGTAAGTCCATCCCAGTGTGCTACCTATTGTGTCCAGTATGACACAGACCTGTGGGGCGAGAGTGTGAAGGGACTGAGGAAGGGAAGCTGCGAGGCGTTGAGCCGGCTAAACCTGGACCCAGAACCTGAGCACGACCGCACTACGGTCAGGAAGTACCACCCTGGACGAGCCAGTGACGTCACATCTTGTCCCGCCAGCCACCGACGTCAACAGAAAACGGATGAATCACCACCACCCAGCCGCCGTGCACTTAATTAAGAGCCAAGTGTAAGTGGCTGGTGATTTTTAGATGAATTTTTTCTCCGGGAAATTTTATCTTTTGGTGGGGGGTTATGTGAGGAGATGGTTCACCAGCTCACTTACAATAGTGCTCTTAAGAATGCCTGTGGGAGCCAGTACACTTGTTAAGTGCACTTGTTAAGTGGGCGTACTTAAGTTTGGTAACCAGCAACCGAAACATCTAGTGTTTGGGCTCATGTGAGAGCCC
Organism: Procambarus clarkii; assembly: GCF_040958095.1. Lineage (NCBI taxonomy): Eukaryota > Metazoa > Arthropoda > Malacostraca > Decapoda > Cambaridae > Procambarus > Procambarus clarkii. Next base: position 10,725,056 of record NC_091195.1, on the reverse strand, counting down.
CAGTCATCAGCAGTCCATAAATGTTACCGTGGCCGGGGTGGCATGTCTGTGGACAGTGCTAGAGCTGATAGCATCATCTCATTGTATGGCATGGAGCCAGACAACTTTGCGCGCGAACGGCTAGGCCGCCGGCGTGGGTGACATGTGGGCTCTCGCGCTGGCTGGCCACTTGAGTGGTTGTCATGGAGACCAGCCGCCATCTTGTTAAACATCTTGAGCCGCCATGTTGGTTGGCCATCTTGGAGTTGCCCTAGGGGCTATGCTACACCGTCGCTGATTGGATGAGAGGGGTAGGCCGCTGTATGCCTTCCTCTCATTGGTTACTTCGAGAAGGACGCGGGGATAGCCGTTGTGTAGCATCATTCTGAACTCAGCCGCCACCTTGTCAAGACGCTCTCTGTACTCAATTCGGCCAAATTGAAGTATAGGGCGTCGTGGTGGCTGGACTACTCAACTGCTGATGCTTCCTGCTTCACCTACGACAATGGTCGTCACAGAATCCGGCCGAAGTCGTCGCTTGTAGGGGTTTAAGACATTATTGTATGCAGGGGGTAGAGGTACAGTGATCTGGGATTGTGGGGAATGTGCATACGAGCAGCAACAGACTCGTACATCCCATACCAGTGTTGATTAGACTTGCTAGTGCTCTGTAGCAGTCGATGGGAACGGGGAAATTCGTGTCAGTGTTAAGGCAAATTTCCCATGTTTTTTGTGAGACGCTATCGTTGTGCGCGTCACCTGGGTATGAACGCTTCACCTCACCGGGGAGTCGAGGGTGCGAACTCAGCAGTGGTGAGTGGGAGGGGTTCGAGTGTGCGCCAATTTTTTCGAATAAATACTACTGCCGCTTACGCCACTTGGGACGAGCCAGCCACCTATAGCGGGGTGCCTGATGTATGGGAAGGTGTAAAGCCGGCAGTGTGAATTAGTAAGTACCTATGTGTGTATTTCTGGTGATTAGTAGTCTCTAAAGCTTGAATTCGAGGTCAAGTGTTCCGTCACATTGTCACGCAGCACCTGTTCAGGTGGAGTGAATTGTGGGCGAGGAGATTAATCACCTGTGTTGTCATCTTGTCAGTCCAGAGGGACTTAAGTCTGGTGTACACAGACGTACAGTGTGTGTGTGTGTGTGGGTACACACGGGAATACAGGATACATAGATTAGCCAAGGACTGAGAGGATGTCCATGTAATAATTCTTTTATTTCATTGTGGTAATCATTTTTGATCGTCCGTGGGACGGAGTGATATCATTTCCATGTGTGGTCTTGCAGGTGTGGAATTCCAACACTGAGCGCTCAGGTATGTGTAACGCCAGTGATTCCTGGCAATGATTATTGTGGAGTGTAGCACAGTGTGGCTTTAATTTCTTGTATTGTTCCCAGGGCCGTGACAAGTGTAATTTATATAAATATATATTGTGGTTGCAGTATTAATTAACGTAATTTTGGTGAGTTTTGGTGAGTGACGAGGCCGTCTAGAGAGACCGCCCTCGCTTTGTTGAGTAACGTAACTCTCGAGTGTTTATCGACATACATGATCGATAAATCACTCAACCATGTGATTTAAGGAGTGTGAGATTCTCCTTAGTGTTCCCAATAACGTTTGATAGTTGTAGGCTACATGTGTCAGCGGTAATTATATATATATATATAATCGTAGTGTCACGGTGCCCAGTGTTATTGTGTTATTTACTGTGAGGTGATTGATATATATTGACCTATGTTCTAGGGGTCATTTGCAGCAGTAAGTAAGTAAGTGTGCGCAGTATCCTAATATTTGGAAATTAGAGTACTTGCCGTGTGTGTTATTGCAAAGGGGGTTGTTATTTGATGGTGATTGTTGCTAGTGTTGAGCAATCACCGTATGTGATTGCAGTCCAGTAAAGCCATTGTGGGGCAGTGTTCTAGAGGGTTTATGTCCTGTAGGTTATTTTGCTAGGTTCTGCAGTATTGTCATTGCAACCGGATTGTAACGTAAATCACTGTGATTTGTTAGTGTGATTTGTCATTGTCGTGGGGGAACTCGGCTGTAGACGAGTACTTGGGTACAAATATATTCTCCTGGTTATCTGGTAGGACATCGAAGTCCAGTATTCAGTGAGGTGATTGCGAGGCAATTAATATAACGTAACCAAGGGAACGCCCATTGCTTTAAGAGAATTTGTTCTTTGACAATTTGAGTAACGTAGAATGCGTTTGGGTTAATTTACTTTCCTGCAAGCAGCTACGGTAGTCTCGAGGAGCCTAGCCATCAGCCAGATAAGAATTAGAGTATTGTCTGTCGTAATTAACGGTCAGTGGGCCGGGTAATTGACGTGTTTCAGGAAGTCAAAGTAATTAACCTCGATCCTTGTTTGATCGACTCACACGAAGGGTACATTGTTCCATTAACGTAACGTCGTTATCTGCCCGGAAGTACCGGCACTTGATTGACTCGTGGGAGGAGTAGCGTCATTTTAGAATAACGTAAACGTGGGGCTAATTACTGTTATTAGTCGCCTGAATTGGTCTGAGTATGGAAGGCTCAGACGGAATTCATACCTTAATGTAAATTGCTGAGCCAGTGTGAAAGGTTGCGTATTTTAATTGTTTAATTATTGATCTTGAGGATAGTAATTAATTACTCTAAAGGTAATCACGAGTGATTACCGTTCTCTTAGCACTTTGGATATTGTAAATCAGAGTTTACCATCGCTGAGTGATTAGTAACCGATTGACGTAAATTAATGTAACTAGTAAAGAGATTAATCAGCTGTCTGGTAGTACAGGGATTAATGGGATTTTCTCACTGAATGCTCGACGGGTAGAGTGTTGTGTAATTTCCGCGTTACTAGTGACAATTGTAAGAGTTGTTAATTTAACGTAAATGTTACCTTGTTATTAACGTAAATGTTATTGTGTTATTAACGTAATTCAATTGTTATTGATTGTTGATCGTCCGTGGGACGGAGTGTTAACGTAAGGATTAATTTGAGGAAGGGTGCTGGAGTTGCCAGTGAACCCATTAGTTATTGTTGTCATTGAAAGACTACTGATTTGATTGCATTGCAACCGCTGTTGCAGAAGTAGACTGCACTGAGGCGTAGAACAGTTAGGAGGTTACTGGAGACGTATTTCAGAACCTACTGTGTCATTTGTTGAAATTGTGATTATAGATCTGTTAGTTCTTGTTTCTTGTTGATTCCTCTGTGGTCACGCTTATGTTCGAGTTAGTTCATTATGCAGTCCGAGGGGCTGGTGTCTAGCTGTCATTGATAGTGTCACAGGAAGGAGGTCACGCTTATGTTCTAGCACCCACCCCCCTAACATCTCATCAGTATGATGCTTACATCAGTAGTATCATAATATGCTACTTAAGATGCATTCTCACGTAAACCACAAAGAGGTCTACACTGCTACACTGAGGTGCGGAGGCAACCAGACTGAGACATGTCCACAAACTGATGTCCTCACATACTCTGTTGATGTACCCTCGGCTTCCATTGGATCACCGCCCAGTCTGACGTGCAGGACAGAACTACCTTCCGTCAATTGCTCCAGCCAAATGTCAACTCCCAAATCCACATCTGTCACATATGTCCTCTGGCCCTTCACACAACCAGCCCTTGTGCGCTTCCGGCCACCTTGTGTCCTTGAAGTACCGCCTTCCTTATGGCAGCCATAACTGGCGGATGATTCTTAGACGGTACCGACATTCTGGCGTCCCAGATGTCTCCACTAGCTTGCTTCCACACACACACACCCATTCATACACATAAGGTAGATATGTGATAGGGTAGATATGTGGTAGTGTTATGATCCCAGGTAGCCGAAAAGCGAGTCTCCCCTTTGAGAATTATTCTATCAAGCCTGACCTGACTAGAAGGTCCAGGAAATATAGAGGTGAAGATACAGATGTAAAATAGTTGGTTGGATATGATGAACAATTTGAGATTATGGGCAGTGAATAAGAAAATAGATAAATGACTGGTTAGGAGATGTTGATAATTTGCTGGAGGCGTGATGCTCGCTTCTGGAGGGCTTTGAGCTCACTTGAGTGCCAGACATCGCAGGGGAAAGCCGTGCTCCGTTTGAGCTCCCGTCAGAAAGGATCCCCTAGCGATATATCTCCAAGAGAGGAGAAGTGTGCAGACGTTCCAGCTGTGGAATCGAGCTGGGAGCGTTGTGATCTCAAGTCCTGGACGACGAAGAGTGTTTATTAATTTAAGCCGCCCAGAGACGTTATCGTGGGCCGTGGGAGTGCCCTGACCAGACTCCGTCAGAGGGAGGAGCGCCCTCGACCAGACAATCTGTGGTAAGCACGATTTAAGCCAGTTCATAGTGATTACTTGTAGTTGGTCGTGTGCCCAGCGACAGTAGCAATGTTTATTGATAAGTTAGACATGTTTTGATAAGGCAGAAGGCCTAAAATAAGAGAGTGGAGAGGGAGGAACATCCTGGAGGACGGAGCGACGTCCGTCTCCTCTGAGCGCTGGCAGGTGACTGAGGGAGCCCAGCTCCTGACAGCGGAGGATTCCTCCCAGAGTGAGGACCGCCGGGCGAGGCGGAGCATGGACCAGCTCAAAACGGGGAAGTCCACTCTCACAGTATGTAGAGAGCAGATAGATGTTGGAGGCAAACATATTGTGTGGTTATTTTTGTTTATGTGTTTAAGGGGAAACATTTTTATTGGAGTGTCGATGGGTTGATGGTTTGTCTTTGGGGAAGAAGTTGCTGAGAACTTCGAAGCCAGCACAGAGGGAGTAGTTGATGAGACTCCAAGGTAGTGGAGGAAAGGACCTCGAGCTGTGAGGAGAAGCAGTGAAGAGGAGTGTCACGTGCTTCTGTAGAGGTGGTGAAACACCATAGTTGCTCGAGGAAACTTAATGGTGTAGCAGCCAGGAGAGCTGTGGAGGACCCTAGTAGAAGTGGCGAAGCACCATAGTTGCCCAAGGGAAACTTCATGGTGTAGCAGCATGGAGGAGCTGCAGAGGATCCTGGTGGTTAAACCTGGAAGAACCTGAAGAGATCAGGGTAGTGAACTTCCAGATGTGGAAGGGAAGTTCTAAATGATTACGTGTAGGGAGGTGATAGAGTGTTTGGTTGTCATTAGCGTGCAAGATGCAGTGAAAGGTGAGTGATTGTTTGCCATTCTTGTACAGAGGAATGTTTATACTGAAGTTTAGAGTTACAGTCGTAGGCTGGATTACCTACAGATGTAAGTGTTCTAGGACTGATAGGGTGATCGATTGATCATTGTTATATATCAAGGAACATTTATACTGATATATATGTGTTATTGCATTCATACACCAATTTTCCTTGCACATGTTTATAAATATATATTCTCTTGCTGACAGTGCAACATTGTATTATAAGACTTGATCTACTTGAGGAGGTTGGTAGTATTAGGTGGTGAATCCGGAGATAGGATACCACTTGATAAGCAGATGATAAAGTTCTGATAGTGTTGGAGTGCAACCTGACTGAAATAGTATGGAGTTTATGATTCATTATTATTATATGTGTGTAGGTATTGTGTATGTGCTTTGTCCAGTAAATGTATTCAAATTTGCTGGTGTTTGCCCTTGTCCTAGTGAGGCTTCCCAGGAAGTAGTAAAGAAGGAGAGAGAGAGAGAGAGAGAAAGAACCAAGAACCACTGCTGTGGACAGGGTAGGACGGAAAACTAATAAGTCAAAGGGGATTGAGGATATTATATCGCATAAGGAGAGAGTGGGGAGGCACAGCGGCTCGAGTGGGTGTGTGCACGTGACAGTGAGGCTAAGTATTGGAGCCGCATCCCCTAAACGTGTGACGTTGAGCCCCTCTCCAAGAGCCAAAAGCGCCCAGGGTGATCTCCTGGTAAAGTATAAGCACTCTACCGAGTTGTGGGTTGGGTTGTCCAGAAAGAAGGATCAACGACGACAACACCACCAACCCACGCTACAACAGTAGATAAAGACAGGCTATTTAACACAAGGGGCACACGCACAAGGGGACACAGGTGGAAACTGAGTGCCCAAATGAGCCGCAGAGATATTAGAAAGAACTTTTTAGTGTCAGAGTGGTTGACAAATGGAATGCATTAGGAAGTGATGTGGTGGAGGCTGACTCCATACACAGTTTCAAGTGTAGATATGATAGAGCCCAATAGGCTCAGGAATCTGTACACCTGTTGATTGACGGTTGAGAGGCGGGACCAAAGAGCCAGAGCTCAACCCCCACAAACACAACTAGGTGAGTACACACTTCCCTTGCCCCATACTCTGAGAGAGATTTTCGAATTTATTCACTCCTTCACTTTGGGTAACAACAATAGCCTTCTTAAAAATAAATCATGCCTAACAAACTGCTCCAGGTTTTGGAAATGGTAACCAGCAATTCAGACAAGGACTTCCAGTACATGTAGTATACATAAACTTTGCTAAAGCTTTTGATAATGTACCACATGAAAGACTGACATGAAAAGTACAAGCACATGGAATATATTGTAGAATACTAGAATGGATCAAACAATGATTAAAACGAAGAAAGCAAAGTGTCGTCCTAAATGGAAATATCTCTGAGTGGAGAAATGTGGTGAGTGGAGTACCGCAAGGTTCCATTTTGGGGCTAACCCTTTTTGTCATATACATCAATGACATAGAATAGAATATCACAAACCATATCATCAAAATTGAAGATGACGCTAAGATTTATGGTAAAGTAGGGAGTGAACATAATATTGAGGCCTTACACAGCGATCTACATGAACTCCACAAGTATCGGACGATTGACAAATGCTCTTTAATTTCGAAAAATGTAAATACCATGCATATGCGGCATAACATTGCACATCACAACTATCAAATAAGAAATATGTGGCAAAAATAAAAAAATAAAAGAGGGTTGTCAGGTCTATCAAGGGGGTGCTGAGAAGGGAGGCGGCATTTTCTGTTGTCCATTGGTTGACACGGATGAAGTGAATGTTGTTGAAAGCTCTGCTGTTTGAAGCCGTGAGTGTCTTTTCCATACTGCACCGATGAGGTCAGCCTGTTCTTGTGGGTCTTCTATTTTTCCCTGTTGTTCCTCGACATCTTCATCCAGGAATGTGTGTATGAGGCAGGTGAGGCTGGGGTTAGCCGAGCTGTCTGATCTTATGCCAGAAGGCTCCTGGCTCCTTTTTGTACTGGTTGGCCTATCTCACAAGGGTTCCCCATATGTGGCTCTTATGGGTTAGCATTAGGTCTATGGTTTCCCTTCTGAGTGTTTGTAGGGACAACACTGGTGGCTGGCCAGTTTGGTAGTGGCTTTGACAGGCTCGTTGGTACTCCTTCATTTTACCTCTGATTTCTTGGGTCGGTTTATATTGGTGGTGGATCTTTCACAGATGGCCTCAGTTGCAAGCTGGATGTGGTTGTGGATGGTATTTACTGCTTGGTCTATTGTTTGGGTGGGTAGGTTGTCAAACTCGATGATGGGGTCGTCAGTGAGGAAGGTGTCATAGTCACCTGGGAGGTGTCACAAACTGGAAGGGGGGTAGCTTAGAGGGTGGTGACCACATGTATGTGATCCGACCCCACGTTCTTGCCTGGGGGTCACTCTGCTGTGGAACAGGTCACAGTCTCTGTTGGTCAGTACTATGTCAGGGGAGCCCCCTCACGGTGCCAGTAAAGAATGTCTTGAAGTGGGGGCCTTCGAAGGAGAGGTCTCTGTTTTGCATTAAACTGAAGAGCTGTCTGCCCTTTAGGTCTGCTCTGGTAGGAGCGTTAAATAGGGCCTGGTGGTGGTGGGCATTCAGGTCTCCGGCAATTTTAGTTGGGAGTGTCCTGTCGAGCAGCCTGTTGAGTGGGATAGAGGGGAGGTAAGCGAGTCCTGGGGGGTAGGTATGCGATGCAGACGATTAGGGGGGGCCGTGTGAGGTGGTGAATTCTATTGCAAGGAAGTGGTCATCTTCTATGAGGATTGGGCGGTAGGAAAGCCTTCTCTTTATTAGGATTGCCACCCAGCTGTGCTTTCCCCTGTTAACCTCCATAGTAGAATATCCCCAGAGAGAGATGTGCTGGTCCTGTCTACCCGCTGTTTCATTAAGTAAGATAATATCTGGGTTAAGTCTGGCTACCTCCAGGGTGAGGAGGTATCTGTTGTTGAAGTAGTGTCTGATATTCACTTGAAGAATGGTGATCCTCATTATTGGTTGTGAGTCGTATGTGCTTGTTTGGCTCGAGTGCCAGTGTTGTTAACTTCGGTTTGGCTTCTAATGTGTGTGTAGGTGGAGGATAGGTCTTTTGGACCAGGGATCATGTTCCTGGTTCCGGCAGGGGGTTGGATGAGATTTTCCTCACGTTGCTGTGCAATTGAGGGGTCTTTGTTGACGCTACTGTTCTCGATGTCCACGTCTGTATTGCTAGAGTCAGTCACAGATGGAGTATTAGGGGGGTTGCTTGCCCTTATCCTGTCCTCAGGGGATGAGCTTCGGCTGCTAGAGTTGGCCCTGAGCCTCTTAGAACAATGGTGAGTGGAACTGCGGTGTGTGAGGCGCTGATTGCGTCTAGGGTTTCTTATGGCAAGGGTGCTTGTGAGGGCTTTGAGTATAATCCTGTCTGGGACAACTGTAGGAATGGTGGACCTGGGTGTTTGCTAGTTTGTCGGGGTGGATGGGCCGGGGTGATTCTGGGAGTTTGGTGTCTCTTGAGCGTTGGATGAGGCCTGTGGGTGGAGAGTATTTGGGTTGGAGTTGTTGGGTTGTGCTTAGGCCTGGCCGGCGGCTGTTGTGTTGTTAGGAGAAAGGTAGGCCAGCGAGTCCTCGGGCATGTGGACAGGGGACAGGCCATTGTCCATCCTGAGTGAGTTCCAGAAATCCAGGAGCTTCATTGGGTTGTTTGGGAATGTGATTTGGGCAAATTTTAGGAGTTTAGCTCCTAAGCTGGGATTAGGATCGGGGTTTGTTGCGAGAAGGTTAGATGTTGAGGCCTGTTGTGGATGGTTCTGGGTTTGCCCTGGTATAACTGTGGAGTTATTGAGGTGTTGGTTGCTTTGGTGTTTCCCTTGGGCGATCGACTGGGCCTGCAACCCTGGGAATTGGGCCTGTTGGTGGTTGGGGTTACCCCAGGCGTTTACTGGTGGTGGAGGGGCAGGAATGGTGATTGCTGCTTGTTGACGGGTTGTTGTTACCGTTTCCCTTGCTTGCTTGATTGCATCCTGTCTATGAGGACACAAATAAGAGATAGCAATGTGTGCACCATTGCATTGTGCACACTTGGGTGTTGGGCTTGTGCATTCCCTGTAGTTGTGTTCCCCTGCCCACCTGCTGCACTTGGGGATTTCAATGTTGTATGCACTAGAATAGTGGTCATACTGGAAGCATTCTTTGAGCTTGTGAAACCTCTGTAGTGTGATTTGGTCAGGGCCAGACTTGATTCCAAATGCAGAAAAGCCAAGGTAGCAAACTTGTGCTGCTTGCTCCGGTGAAGCCAAAGTTAGCTTCAGTACTTGGTTGTTGTGGGACTGAGTTGTAAACCAGTGGGCCTGAATTAATTTAATATCCCTGTTTTTTCTCCAGATTTCTGCAGATATCTCGTCAACTGAGTGATCCATGATGATGTCATGGATCCTATGTACAAAGATAGTGCGTTTGGCTTGGAATTCGGCCGGGGGTGGGGGGTAGACTGTGATCCCCTTCTCCAATAGTTTGTTCAGACTGTCGGTCGAAAGGAGTTCTGGAAGGTCTGCATTGTGTACCAACAAGATGGCTCCAGTTGTTATTTTGAACACATTTTTTGTAGGTAATCTGGGTGATCTCATGAATTACTTCAAGTAGTTGGGCTGGAGAACGAATCTGACCAGATTCGTCAGTGAAGCTGACTTTGGCCGCCATGACCTTGTGGAGCCAGGAAGCCTAGTCTAATCTATACTAAGGTGGATGTTTGTGTTGTGTCTTGGTAGACTAAGTGGCTGGTGGGTGTTAGTACGGCCGAGGCCGCTAACATCTGGTTGTTAGGCAACTAGAGATACTTGAACAGTTGGTAATTGAACCTATCAATAGCCTAAGCCTGCTACAAGGCTGTTAGTTGCCCGATCAAACCTTCGCAAGAATTTCAAGAACCCAGTTTTGGCTACCGCTCGGGAAATATCGTTTGGAATGGCGAAAAACAAGAGGTAGAAACAGTTTAGAAAGACAGCCTTATTCACATCTTAATTCTATGATTAGTAGATTGAGCATTGTACATTGTGTGAGTGTGTGTGTGTGGAGTGTTGTGGTACAGGCAGGGAGAGAATGAGGAGGAGGTGGAGGGGGGAAGGATGAGGATGGGTTTATTTGGACATCATTTTGCTGTAAGGTCAGGTTCAGTCTAGTGTCCTGTATACAGCGCTGCTGTATAGTGTAGAATACTTATCTCTGAAAGTATTACATGTAATACAAGCCCAGATGAATCTTCAACGACGTTCCTTTCTCTCTCATAATTTTATGATTTCATCACGAAATTCATAAACCGTTTTGTCTTTTAAGGCAATCAGAAATCCTTTGATTGTAAAACATTTGTTTTGTCTTAAATCCTGTTGATAATATGATGGTTAGAGCATTAGTTCTTGGTCTGGTCTGGGACAGGCAGCCATCTCTGGGACACCCAGCATCTTGCCACAGGGTATCCCAGCCATCTCTGGGACACCCAGTATCTTGCCACAGGGTATCCCAGCCATCTCTGGGACACCCAGCATCTTGCCACAGGGTATCCCAGCCATCTCTGGGACACCCAGCATCTTGCCACAGGGTATCCCAGCCATCTCTGGGGTACCCAGCAACTTGCCACAGAGTATCCCAGCCATCTCTGGGGCACCCAGCATCTTGCCACAGAGTATCCCAGCCATCTCTGGGACACCCAGCATCTTGCCACAGAGTATCCCAGCCATCTCAGGGACACCCAGCAACTTGCCACAGAGTATCCCAACCATCTCTGGGGCACCCAGCATCTTGCCACAGAGTATCCCAATAATAGATGTAATTTGGAATCCTTTAACGTGACAATTCCAACCAGGCATAACTTCTATTAGTTTTTTAGAAGGATTCTCTCTCCCCTTCCTTAACCAGCACTGACATAACAGATGAAAAAAAGAGTAATTGAAACTGTTTTGATAGATATTACACTGAAGATTTGTGTTGACAGTTGCAATAATTGATATATGAATATTATAAAGTTTTCTGTTAAACAGACACTCAAAGTTTCTCCAGGTCAGCAATAGTGACTTTCTCCCAGTTTAAATGTTTTAAGGTTGGTTACTGTTCTCACTGTCAGCAGCAACAGTTGCCAACACTGTCAACAACAACACTATACCTCACAGTACAGTGAGGTATAGTGAAAGTGACTATGATAGGAAAATGTCAGGATAGGTTGTCACAATCACTGAGTCTTATACCCTAAGATGTAAGCAGTTAAGTCATCATCAATGAGAAAATTATCAAAATGAGACTTTGGTCTCCTGTCACTTAAAGGAAAGTCAAAATAATATTAAACTTAGCATAGACAGTATTGACCAGCATATGCAAATGTTTTGTTAAATTATAAAATCCTAAGTCTTCTTATAACGATTTTAAGTTTTCTTAATTAATAGGAAAAATTAAATTATTTTTTATCTACGTGGTTTATATATACGGTAAACAAGACAGGTCTCAGGCCAGAGTCCTGAGGACCATTGACAACTATGGTAATGTTGCACTTGAGTGTTGTATCTACATGGTTTATATATACGGTAAACAAGACAGGTCTCAGGCCAGAGTCCTGAGGACCATTGGCAACGTTTACCACTCGGATTTGTCTTACTCTGTTTCTGTTGAAAAAGTCATATCATATACCACTAGCAAGTTAATACCTCCAAACAATAGGCCTCAGAGAATGAGTGAAAATAAAAGTGTTTATATTGTTTAAACTTATATGTTACTTTATTTCAGATAATACATGTATTTACTTTAATACTTGCAGTACTGAACTATAAAAAGCGTAGTACAGTACTACTTACAGTATCAAAGGAGGTGTACAGTTTAGTTCAATTATTATGCACCCCATACCCATCTTGTGGGTGGCAGTGGAATGGGTTACAGAGGCACATAATGGGCTCAGGGACTGAACCCCACAATTCATTTAGCTAAGCAAGTTACAATCTTGATGAGCTAGTTACAAAATTCAGTATAAGTCGTCACATCAACAATGGGTTCGAGATCGACCACAAGTACAGTTTCTAAATTAAAGAACTGACATATGTGGAGAGCTAGTGTCACAATTGATATGTTTGTCCTGCACACCGCCCCCCCCCCCCATTCAGTGGGCAGCGGTGGATAGGTTACAATAACTCTTAGTTACTACCACCAGTTTGCAAACTGGGGATATTTGGCAAAAATCTCTGGCAGCAGATCATTTTGAATGAAACATTTACTCATCTTTGAACATTTTTATAGAATTGTCTCTGAATTCACGTATCTTTTCGCACTCCATCACATAGTGACGGAGGGTGTGCGAATAATTTTGTCTACATCAGCAGATAATGAGAATTCCTAGAGAAACTTATAATCGAGTCTAAACCGAGCAGTAATAACATCTAGAAGTATGCTGATTTTATTGGATGATCCATAGATGTGTGGCTCCTCTTGCATGATAGTATGATGATAGATGGAATTACTGGTGTCGATTTCACTTTGCTTCAGATCTACAAGATGTTGTTGAAGTTCTTGGTGTACTATTGCTCTCAGACTTCTCATTGACAATCCAAGGTTATACTCAATTTCTCCTTTAAAGGCAGATTCTTGGTAGTTTCTTTTCTAAAGAAATTGTACATTTAAGTGAGCAGAAGGACACTTACTGTATTAAACTACTTGAACAGTATACTGCATACTATATTAAAGTACTTGTACAGTACGCTACTTACTGTAATAAAGAAAGTTCCTAAAAAGGCTAGCTACTGTAGTAGAACAAGTTTACAATCGGATACTGATAATATTAGAGTACATATACAATAAACTGCTTAATGCATTATAGTAAGATACAGTAGGTAACTTACTGTATTAAGTTGTACATTAAGCAACCTACAATAACACAGGTGTATATATGCTCCTGCTTGATCTTGAGGATAATAACGTTAAGACAGAATAAAAGTGAGACAGAAAGTCTCAATGCCTAAAATTCCTAAAATGTCAAAATAACTAAGATCTCTTAAAAAATAAACAGCTGAAACTATTAATATTGATCCAATAAACAATAGTAAAGAAAATCATATCGATATAAAGTGTCGAAAATGCTAATATATAAATTACATGCCAAAACTTATTCATAAAATCAGTATATCAAAATCAGTTATTCATACAATATGCATTTCTAAACGTATTAATAAAATCTGCATACAAATGCTTATTTATACCTCCAGCATACTAAAATACATTCATACAATGCATACAAAAACTCAATCATACCATCAGCATACCAAAACTCATTCATCCTACTAACATTCTAATACTAATTCATACCACCAGTATACTAAAACTCACTCATACCACAAGCATACTAAAACTCATTCATACCACCAGCATACTAAAACTCATTCATACCACCAGCATACTAAAACTCATTCATTGTTGGAAATATCCAACACTTTTATTTCATTTTAGTACTTCGATAAATCATCTTTGTACTAACAATTACAATTTACTAACACTATACTAACCAGTAGTGTACTAATATCAATTCATATCCTATTGCGACCCAATTCTGTCATATCTTTCCTAGTATTAATGGCGTCGTGCTCCAAAGACCGCCATAGGGAATAATTTTCTACATATCTGTAGACTCAATAGAGTCCAGTTATTTACTTTCCTTTATTAACGATGATCGTTTATTAATAAGTTTACATTAATTAGTATACTAAAGTGTACTGCAATTCATTTATTCAGCTAGATAGGTGTTTCAGTGAATAATATTATAATACAAATTACTTACCATTTAAATATTTCTCGTTTATTTTGCGCGGTTCATATTACCTTACTTGCATTACGAGAAAATATATTATGCATAACACATTTATTTATGATGTAAATATTCGTCATACTCACTTCCTTCCACATTAAGAATTAAATATATAATATTATTTATGCTCAGGGCCCCAACTGGGAGCTTTTGCGCATGCGTCAACCCGAGATGGAGGAAAGGGACTCTCGCCATTTTCGATCAACTGGCAGCAAAGTGTTCCGAAGCAGCCCGACCAAATCTTCCAATTCTGCAAGCATCTCGGGGCTTCAGAATAAGGGCGCAGCTTACCCAATTCACGGGCACCAATTTCGGCGGGCATTTTACCTCATCGTTTTATTGTTGAGCTCAGGTATATTCACTAAAGCAGGTGCCATGTCGTGATGCTGTAGGCGATATAAAACACCCATGTAAGTGATGTGTATACCCCTCCAATTATTTCATATCTTGCGTTTAAATGAGTGAATACTAGTGAAGTGGAAATTATAGAAGTTACTTATTTCAGCGTTGTGTAATTCAACTGAGGAGGCGTATGACTGTCTCCATGATCACGTGTCCCAAGGATTACTATCTCATTGCTGGTCCCAACGTGTTGTAGAGGCTGGACGCAGTCTACGTTCCTCTGATACAGCTCAGAATTTACCAGTCTTAATATATAGATAGTGTCTTTTCATTATTGAGTGTCAGTGAATTTCTATTTATTTGCATATTAATTATATACTTGATTTAATTATTGATATGCATTAATATTTCAACTTTTCATTAACTAACACATATTTCACATATATACTATAATTAATAACTTATATTCATATTGTAGTAATTTGTAGTGAATTACCTACTAGCATTAGAGAATAGCCCCCAAAGTGTGTAGAGGGATTTGGCTCTATAATTTTAATTATCATTCTACAGTCCATTGCCCTAATATTCTTATGATCAATCACATTATATTATCCAGCATCTCAGAGCATCCTATATTATTCATTATTGGAGATCCATAGGCACTGCTTCTCTAATTTATTCAATTTAAATATTTAATTTATTTCTCCCATTAAGGGAGTGGTCCTTCGAAATTTAATTATCATTATTATTAGTATTCTGGAGCCAGATTTTTCCACATTCATACCATCAGCATACCAAAACTCATTCATACCTCCAGCATACCAAAACTCATTCATACCTCCAGCATACCAAAACTCATTCATACCACCAGCATACCAAAACCCATTCATACCACCAGCATACCAAAACTCATTCATACCACCAGCATACCAAAACTCTCAGCAACAACCAGCTCCTCGTAGATGTGTCCTTGTACATTATTGGTCTCGTGAGGCTGGTCTCAACAACCAGCTCCTCGTAGATGTGTCCTTGTACATTATTGGTCTCGTGAGGCTGGTCTCAACAACCAGCTCCTCGTAGATGTGTCCTTGTACATTATTGGTCTCGTGAGGCAGGTCTCAACAACCAGCTCCTCGTAGATGTGTCCTTGTACATTATTGGTCTCGTGAGGCAGGTCTCAACAACCAGCTCCTCGTAGATGTGTCCTTGTACATTATTGGTCTCGTGAGGCTGGTCTCAACAACCAGCTCCTCGTAGATGTGTCCTTGTACATTATTGGTCTCGTGAGGCAGGTCTCAACAACCAGCTCCTCGTAGATGTGTCCCTGTACATTATTGGTCTCGTGAGGCTGGTCTCAACAACCAGCTCCTCGTAGATGTGTCCTTGTACATTATTGGTCTCGTGAGGCTGGTCTCAACAACCAGCTCCTCGTAGATGTGTCCTTGTACATTATTGGTCTCGTGAGGCTGGTCTCAACAACCAGCTCCTCGTAGATGTGACCTTGTACATTATTGGTCTCGTGAGGCTGGTCTCAACAACCAGCTCCTCGTAGATGTGTCCTTGTACATTATTGGTCTCGTGAGGCTGGTCTCAACAACCAGCTCCTCGTAGATGTGTCCTTGTACATTATTGGTCTCGTGAGGCTGGTCTCAACAACCAGCTCCTCGTAGATGTGTCCTTGTACATTGTTGGTCTCGTGAGGCTGGTCTCAACAACCAGCTCCTCGTAGATGTGTCCTTGTACATTATTGGTCTCGTGAGGCTGGTCTCAACAACAAGCTCCTCGTAGATGTGTCCTTGTACATTATTGGTCTCTAGAAGCTGGTCTCATCAATCTGCCATATATGAACATTATTAAAATTGTTAAGCGACGCACCGAGCTCTTGGAGGCACTTCTTGTTCTCCTCACTGTCATCGATCCTAATCGCAAGGTTACGGCCAGTGACGCCCCTCCGGTGAAGTCCTCGCAGGAGTCTCTCCCCACCCACACCTGTAGATGAGAGGGAACATTGAAGCTCACACCTGGCAACTCTCCACACCCACACCTGTAGAAGAGAGGGAACATTGAAGCTCACACCTGGCAACTCTCCACACCCACACCTGCAGATGAGAGGGAACACTGAAGCCCACACCTGGTTACTCCTCACACCAATCTGTTAAGGAGGAGGAGGAGGAGGGTAGTGGTACAGAGGAGGAGGAGGGTAGTGGTGCAGAGGAGGAGGAGGGTAGTGGTGCAGAGGAGGAGGAGAGTAGTGGTGCGGAGGAGGATGAGGGCAGTGGTGCAGAGGAGGAGGAGGCTAGTGGTGCAGAGGAGGGTAGTGGTGCAGAGGAGGAGGAGGGTAGTGGTGCAGAGGAGGGTAGTGGTGCAGAGGAAGAGGAGGGTAGTGGTGCAGAGGAGGAGGAAGGTAGTGGTGCAGAGGAGGAGGAGAGTAGTGGTGCGGAGGAGGATGAGGGCAGTGGTGCAGAGGAGGAGGAGGCTAGTGGTGCAGAGGAGGGTAGTGGTGCAGAGGAGGAGGAGGGTAGTGGTGCAGAGGAGGGTAGTGGTGCAGAGGAAGAGGAGGGTAGTGGTGCAGAGGAGGAGAGTAGTGGTGCAGAGGAGGAGGGCAGTGGTGCAGAGGAGGAGGAGGAGGAGGGTAGTAGTGAAGAGGAGGAGGGTAGTAGTGAAGAGGAGGAGGAGGGAAGTTTTGGGGAGGAGGAGGAGGGTAGTGGTGCAGAGGTTCGAGGAGCAATGTAGTGGCGCAGAGGAAGAGGGTAGTGGTGTAGAGGAGGTTGAGGGTAGAGGTGCAGAGGAGGAGGAGGGTAGTGGTGCAGAGGAGGGGGAGGGAAGTGGTGCAGAGTAGGAGGTGGGTAGTGGTGCGGAGGAGGAGGAGGGTAGTGGTGCATATGAGGAGGAGGGTAGTGGTGCAGAGGAGGAGGAGGGTTGTGGTGCAGAGGAGGAGGAGAGAAGTTGTGCGGCGGAGGAGGGTTGTGGTGCAGAGGAGGAGGAGGGTAGTGGTGCAGAGGGGTTGGAGGGTAGTGGTGCAGAGGAGGAGGAGGGTAGTGGTGCAGAGGAGGAGGAGGGTAGTGGTGCAGAGGAGGAGGAGGGTAGTGGTGCAGAGGAGGAGGAGGGTAGTGGTGCAGAGGAGGAGGGTAGTGGTGCAGAGGAGGAGGGTAGTGGTTTAGAGGTGGAGAAGGGTAGTGGTGCAGAGGAGGAGGGTAGTGGTGCAGAGGAGGAGGGGGAGGGTAGTGGCGCAGAGGAGGAGGAGGGTAGTGGTGCAGAGGAGGAGGGTTGTGGTGCAGAGGAGGAGGAGGAGGGTAGTGGTCCAGAGGAGGAGGGGAGTGGTGCAGAGGAGGGGGAGGGTAGTGGTGCAGAGGAGGGCGAGGGTAGTGGTGCAGATTAGGAGGAGGGGAGTGTTGCAAAGGAGGAGTAGGAGGGTAGTGGTGCAGAGGAAGAGGGTAGTGGTGCAGAGGAGGATGAGGGTAGTGGTGCAGAGGAGGAGGGTAGTGGTGCAGAGGAGGAGGAGGGTAATGGTGCAGAGGAGGAGGGTCGTAGTGCAGAGGAAGAGGAGGATAGTGATGCAGAGGAGGAGGGTAGTGGTGCAGAGGAAGAGGAGGGTAGAGGTGCAGAGGAGGAGGAGGGTAGTGGCAAGAGGAAGAGGGTAGTGGTGCAGGGGAGGATGAGGGTAGTGGTACAGAGGAGGAGGGTAGTGGTGCAGAGGAGGAGGTGGGTAGTGGTGCAGAGGAGGAAGAGGGTAGTGGTGCAGAGGAAGAGAAGGGTAGTGGTGCAGAAAAGAAGGAGGGTAGTGGTGCAGAGGAAGAGGAGGATAGTGGTGCAATGGAGGATGAGGGTAGTAGTGCAGAGGAGGAGGAGAAGGAGGAGGGTAGTGGTGCAGAGGGGGAGGAGGGTAGTGGTGCTGATGAGGAGGAGGGTAGTGATGCAGAGGAGGAGGAGGGTAGTGGTGCAAAGGAGGAGGGTCTTGGTGGAGAGGAGGAGGAGGGTAGTGGTGCAGAGGAGGAGGGTAGTGGTGCCGTGGAGGAGGAGGGTAGTGGTGCAGAGGAGGAGGAGGGTAGTGGTGCAGAGGAGGAGGGTAGTGGCGCAGAGGAGGAGGAGGGTAGTGGTGCAGAGGAGGAGGAGGGTAGTGGTGCTGAGGAGGAGGAGGAGAGTTGTGGTGCAGAGGAGGAGGAGGAAGAGGGTAGTGCTGCAGAGGAGGAGGAGGGTAATGGTACAGAAGATGAAGAGGAAAGCGGTGCAGAGGAGGAGGAGGAGGGTAGTGATGCAGAGGAGGAGGAGGGTAGTGGTGCAGAGGAGGAGGAGGGTAGTGGTGCAGAGGAGGAGGGTAGTGGTGCAGAGGAGGAAGAGGGTAGTGGTGCAGAGGAGGAGGAGGGTAGTGGTGCAGAGGAGGAGTATAGTGGTGCGGAGGAGGAGGGTAGTGGTGCAGAGGAGGAGGAGGGTAGTGGTGCAGAGAAGGAGGAGGGTAGTGATGCAGAGGAAGAGGAGGGTAGTGGTGCATAGGAGGAGAAGGGTAGTGGTGCAGAGGAGGAGGGTTGTGGTGCAGTGGAAGAGGGTAGTGGTGCAGAAGAGGGTGAGGGTAGTGGTGCAGAGGAGGAGGGTATTGGTGCAGAGGAGGAGGGTAGTGGTGCAGAGGAGGAGGGTAGTGGTGCAGAGGTGGAGGAGGGTAGTGGTGCAAAGGAGGAGGAAGGTAGTGGTGCAGAGGAGGAGGGTAGTGGTGCAGAGGAGGAGGAGGATGAGGGTAGTGGTGCAAAGGATGAGGAGGGTAGTGATGCAGAGGAGAAAGAGGGGTAGTGGTGCGGAGGAGGAGGGTAGTGGTGCAGAGGAGGAGGAGGGTAGTGGTGCAGAGGAGGAGGAGGGTAGTGGTGCAGAGGAGGAGTGAAGTGGTGTAGAAGAGGAGGGCAGTGGTGCAGAGGAGGAGGAGGAGGAGGGAAGTGGTGCAGAGGAGGAGGGGGGTAGTGATGCAGAGGAGGAGGAGGGTAGTGGTGCGGAAGAGGAGGAGGAGGAAGGTAGTTGTGCAGAGGAGGAGGGTAGTGGTGCAGAGGAGGAGGTGGAGGGTAGTGGTGCAGAGGAGGAGGAGGAGGGTAGTGGTGCAGAGGAGGAGGAGGTGGAGGGGTAGTGGTGCAGAGGAGGAGGGTAGTAGTGCAGAGGAGGAGGAAGAGGAGGGTAGTGGCGCAGAAGAGGAGGAGGAGGAGGGTAGTGGTGCAGAGGAGGATGAGGAAGAGGGTAGTGGTGCAGAGGAGGAAGAGGGTGGTACAGAGGAGGAGGAGGAGGAGGGTAGTGGTTCAGAGGAGGATTAGGGTAGTGGTTCAGAGGAGGATTAGGGTAGTGGTGCTGAGGAGTAGGAGGGTAGTGGTGCAGAGGAGGAGGAGGGTAGTGGTGGAGAGGAGGAGGGTCTTGGTGAAGAGGAGGAGGAGGGTAGTGGTGCAGAGGAGGAGGGTAGTGGTGCAGTGGAGGAGGAGGGTAGTGGTGCAGAGGAGGAGGGTAGTGGTGCAGTGGAGGAGGTGGGTAGTGGTGCAGAGGAGGAGGAGGGTAGTGGTGCAGAGGAGGAAGAGGGTAGTGGTGCAGAGGAGGAGGGTAGTGGCGCAGAGGAGGAGGAGGGTAGTGGTGCAGAGGAGGAGGAGGATAGTGGTGCAGAGGAGGAGGGTAGTGGTGCAGAGGAGGAGGGTAGTGGTGCAGAGGACGAGGAGGGTAGTGGTGCGGAGGAGGAGGAGGGTAATGGTGCAGACGAGGAGGAGGGTAGTGGTGCAGAGGAGGAATGTAGTGGTGCAGAGGAGGAGGGCAGTGGTGCAGAGGAGGAGGAGGAAGAGGGAAGAAGGGGCAGAGGAGGAGGGGGGTAGTGATGCAGAGGAGGAGGGTAGTGGTGCGGAGGAGGAGGAGGAGGAGGAGGGTAGTTGTGCAGAGGAGGAGGGTAGTGGTGCAGAGGAGGAGGAGGAGGGTAGTGGTGCGGGAGGAGGAGGAGGTGGAGGGGTAGTGGTGCAGAGGAGGAGGGTAGTAGTGCAGAGGAGGAGGAAGAGGAGGGTAGTGGCGCAGAGGAGGAGGAGGAGGGTAGTGGTGCAGAGAAGGATGAGGAGGAGGGTAGTGGTGCATAGGAGGAAGAGGGTAGTGGTACAGAGGAGGAGGAGGAGGGCATTGGTTCAGAGGAGGATGAGGGTAGTGGTGCTGAGGAGTAGTAGGGTAGTGGAGCAGAGGAGGAGGGTAGTGGTGCAGAGGAGGAGGGTAGTAGTGCAGAGGAGGAGGAAGAGGAGGGTAGTGGCGCAGAGGAGGAGGAGGAGGGTAGTGGTGCAGAGGAGGATGAGGAGGAGGGTAGTGGTGCATAGGAAGAAGAGGGTAGTGGTACAGAGGAGGAGGAGGAGGGTAGTGGTTCAGAGGAGGATGAGGGTAGTGGTGCTGAGGAGTAGTAGGGTAGTGGTGCAGAGGAGGAGGGTAGTGGTGCAGAGGAGGAGGAGGGTAGTGGTGCAGAGGAGGAGGAGGGTAGTGGTGCAGAGGAGGAGGAGGGTAGAGGTGCGGAGGAGGAGGGTCGTAGTGCAGAGGAGGAGGAGGAGGAGGGGAGTTGTGCAGAGGAGGAGGGTAGTGGTGCAGAGGAGGAGGAGGAGGGTAGTGGTGCATAGGAGGAGGAGGTGGAGGGGTAGTGGTGCAGAGGAGGAGGGTAGTAGTGCAGAGGAGGAGGAGGAGGAGGGTAGTGGCGCAGAGGAGGAGGAGGAGGAGGGTAGTGGTGCAGAGAAGGATGAGGAGGAGGGTAGTGGTGCATAGGAGGAAGAGAGTAGTGGTACAGAGGAGGAGGAGGAGGGTAGTGGTTCAAAGGAGGATGAGGGTAGTGGTGCTGAGGAGTAGGAGGGTAGTGGTGCAGAGGAGGTGGGTAGTGGTGCAGAGGAGGAGGGTAGTGGTGCAGAGGAGGAGGAGGGTAGTGGTGCGGAGGAGGAGGGTAGTGGTGCTGAGGAGGAGGAGGGTAGTGGTGCAGAGTAGGAGGAGGAAGAGGGTAGTGCTGCAGAGGAGGAGGAGGGTAATGGTGCAGAGGAGGAGGAGGGTAGTGGTGCAGAGGAGGAGGGTAGTGGTGCAGAGGAAGAGGGTAGTGGTGCAGAGGAGGATGAGGGTAGTGGTGCAGAGGAGGAGGGTAGTGGTGCAGAGGAGGAGGAGGGTAATGGTGCAGAGGAGGAGGGTCGTAGTGCAGAGGAAGAGGAGGATAGTGATGCAGAGGAGGAGGGTAGTGGTGCAGAGGAAGAGGAGGATAGTGATGCAGAGGAGGAGGGTAGTGGTGCAGGGGAGGATGAGGGTAGTGGTACAGAGGAGGAGGGTAGTGGTGCAGAGGAGGAGGTGGGTAGTGGTGCAGAGGAGGAAGAGGGTAGTGGTGGAGAGGAAGAGAAGGGTAGTGGTGCAGAGAAGAAGGAGGGTAGTGGTGCAGAGGAAGAGGAGGATAGTGGTGCAATGGAGGATGAGGGTAGTAGTGCAGAGGAGGAGGAGGAGGAGGAGGGTAGTGGTGCAGAGGGGGAGGAGGGTAGTTGTGCTGAGGAGGAGGAGGGTAGTGATGCAGAGGAGGAGGAGGGTAGTGGTGCAAAGGAGGAGGGTCTTGGTGGAGAGGAGGAGGAGGGTAGTGGTGCAGAGGAGGAGGGAAGTGGTGCAGTGGAGGAGGAGGGTAGTGGTGCAGAGGAGGAGGGTAGTGGCGCAGAGGAGGAGGAGGGTAGTGGTGCAGAGGAGGAGGAGGGTAGTGGTGCTGAGGAGGAGGAGGAGAGTTGTGGTGCAGAGGAGGAGGAGAAAGAGGGTAGTGCTGCAGAGGAGGAGGAGGGTAATGGTGCAGAAAATGAGGAGGGTAGCGGTGCAGAGGAGGAGGAGGAGGGTAGTGATGCAGAGGAGGAGGAGGGTAGTGGTGCAGAGGAGGAGGAGGGTAGTGGTGCAGAGGAGGAGGGTAGTGGTGCAGAGGAGGAAGAGGGTAGTGGTGCAGAGGAGGAGGAGGGTAGTGGTGCAGAGGAGGAGTATAGTAGGTGCGGAGGAGGAGGGTAGTGGTGCAGAGGAGGAGGAGGGTAGTGGTGCAGAGGAGGAGGGTAGTGTTGCAGAGGAAGAGGAGGGTAGTGGTGCATAGGAGGAGAAGGGTAGGGGTGCAGAGGAGGAGGGTTGTGGTGCAGTGGAAGAGGGTAGTGGTGCAGAAGAGGGTGAGGGTAGTGGTGCAGAGGAGGAGGGTATTGGTGCAGAGGAGGAGGGTAGTGGAGCAGAGGAGGAGGGTAGTGGTGCAGAGGTGGAGAAGGGTAGTGGTGCAGAGGAGGAGGAGGGTAGTGGTGCAGAGGAGGAGGGTAGTGGTGCAGAGGAGGGGGAGGGTATTGGCGCAGAGGAGGAGGAGGGTAGTGGTGCAGAGGAGAAGGGTTGTGGTGCAGATGAGGAGGAGGAGGGTAGTGGTGCAGAGGAGGAGGGTAGTGGTGCAGATTAGGAGGAGGGTAGTGGTGCAGAGGAGGAGGAGGGTAGTGGTGCAGAGGAGGAGGAGGGTAGTGGTGCAGAGGAGGAGGAGGGTAGTGGTGAAGAGGAGGGGGGTAGTGCTGCAGAGGAGGAGGAGGGTAGTGGTGAAGAGGAGGAGGGTTGTGGGGCAGAGGAAGAGGGTAGTGGTGCAGAAAAAGGATCAGGGTAGTGGTGCAGAGGAGGAGGGTAGTGGTGCAGAGGAGGAGGAGGAGGAGGGTAGTGGTGCAAAGGATGAGGAGGGTAGTGATGCAGAGGAGAAAGAGGGGTAGTGGTGCGGACGAGGAGGGTAGAGGTGCAGAGGAGGAGGAGGGTAGTGGTGCAGAGGAGGAGGAGATGTAGTGGTGCAGAGGAGGAGTGAAGTGGTGCAGAAGAGGAGGGCAGTGGTGCAGAGGAGGAGGAGGAGGAGGGAAGTGGTGCAGAGGAGGAGGGGGGTAGTGATGCAGAGGAGGAGGGTAGTGGTGCGGAAGAGGAGGAGGAGGAAGGTAGTTGTGCAGAGGAGGAGGGTAGTGGTGCAGAGGAGGAGGAGGAGGGTAGTGGTGCAGAGGAGGAGGAGGTGGAGGGGTAGTGGTGCAGAGGAGGAGGGTAGTAGTGCAGAGGAGGGGGAGGAGGAGGGTAGTGGCGCAGAAGAGGAGGAGGAGGAGGGTAGTGGTGCAGAGGAGGATGAGGAGGAGGGTAGTGGTGCAGAGGAGGAAGAGGGCGGTACAGAGGAGGAGGAGGAGGAGGGTAGTGGTTCAGAGGAGGATTAGGGTAGTGGTTCAGAGGAGGATTAGGGTAGTGGTGCTGAGGAGTAGGAGGGTAGTGGTGCAGAGGAGGAGGAGGGTAGTGGTGCAGAGGAGGAGGGTCTTGGTGAACAGGAGGAGCAGGGTAGTGGTGCAGAGGAGGAGGGTAGTGGTGCAGAGGAGGAGGAGGGTAGTGGTGCTGAGGAGGAGGAGGAGAGTTGTGGTGCAGAGGAGGAGGAGGAAGAGGGTAGTGCTGCAGAGGAAGAGGAGGGTAATGGTGCAGAAGATGAGGAGGCTAGCGGTGCAGAGGAGGAGGAGGAGGAGGAGGGTAGTGATGCAGAGGAGGAGGAGGGTAGTGGTGCAGAGGAGGAGGAGTGTAGTGGTGCAGAGGAGGAGGGTAGTGGTGCAGAGGAGGAAGAGGGTAGTGGTGCAGAGGAGGAGGAGAGTAGTGGTGCAGAAAAGGAGTATAGTGGTGCGGAGGAGGAGGGTAGTGGTGCAGAGGAGGAGGAGGGTAGTGGTGCAGAGGAGGAGGAGGGTAGTGATGCAGAGGAAGAGGAGGGTAGTGGTGCATAGGAGAAGGGTAGTGGTGCAGAGGAGGAGGGTTGTGGTGCAGTGGAAGAGGGTAGTGGTGCAGAAGCGGATGAGGGTACTGGTGCAGAGGAGGAGGGTATTGGTGAAGAGGAAGAGGAGGAGGGTATTGGTGCAGAGGAGGAGGAGGGTAGTGGTGCAGAGGAGGAGGAGGGTAGTGGTGCAGAGGAGGAGGGTAGTAGTGCAGAGGAGGAGGAGGGTAGTGGTGCAGAGGAGGAGGAGGGTAGTGGTGCAGAGGAGGAGGGTAGTGGTGCAGAGGAGGAGGAGGGTAGTGGTGCAGAGGAGGAGGAGGGTAGTGGTGCAGAGGAGGAGGAGGGTAGTGGTGCAGAGGAGGAGGGTAGTGGTGCAGAGGAAGAGGGTAGTGGTGCAGAGGAGGAGGGTAGTGGTGCAGAGGAGGAGGGTAGTGGTGCAGAGGTGGAGGAGGGTAGTGGTGCAGAGGAGGAGGGTAGTGGTGCAGAGGAGGAGGAGGGTAGTGGTGCAGAGAAGGAGGGTAGTGGTGCAGAGGAGGAGGAGGAGGGTATTGGCGCAGAGGAGGAAGAGAGTAGTGGTGCAGAGGAGGAGGGTTGTGGTGCAGAGGAGGAGGAGGGTAGTTGTCCAGAGGAGGAGGGTAGTGGTGCAGAGGAGGAGGAGGGTAGTGGTGCAGATTAGGAGGAGGGTAGTGGTGCAGAGGAGGAGGGTAGTGGTGAAGAGGAGGAGGGTAGTGGTGCAGAGGAGGAGGAGGGTAGTGGTGAAGAGGAGGAGGGTTGTGGTGCAGAGGAAGAGGGTAGTGGTGCAGAAGAGGATTAGAGTAGTGGTGCAGAGGAGGAGGGTAGTGGTGCAGAGGAGGAGGAGGAGAAGGGTAGTGGTGCAAAGGATGAGGAGGGTAATGATGCAGAGGAGAAAGAGGGGTAGTGGTGCGGAGGAGGAGGGTAGTGGTGCAGAGGAGGAGGAGGGTAGTGGTGCAGAGGAGGAGGAGTGAAGTGGTGCAGAGGAGGAGGGCAGTGGTGCAGAGGAGGAGGAGGAGGAGGGAAGTGGTGCAGAGGAGGAGGGGGGTAGTGATGCAGAGGAGGAGGGTAGTGGTGCGGAAGAGGAGGAGGAGGAAGGTAGGGTTGCAGAGGAGGAGGGTAGTGGTGCAGAGGAGGAGGAGGAGGGTAGTGGTGCAGAGGAGGAGGAGGTGGAGGGGTAGTGGTGCAGAGGAGGAGGGTAGTAGTGCAGAGGAGGGGGAGGAGGAGGGTAGTGGCGCAGAAGAGGAGGAGGAGGAGGGTAGTGGTGCAGAGGAGGATGAGGAGGAGGGTAGTGGTGCAGAGGAGGAAGAGGGCGGTACAGAGGAGGAGGAGGAGGAGGGTAGTGGTTCAGAGGAGGATTAGGGTAGTGGTTCAGAGGAGGATTAGGGTAGTGGTGCTGAGGAGTAGGAGGGTAGTGGTGCAGAGGAGGAGGAGGGTAGTGGTGCAGAGGAGGAGGGTCTTGGTGAAGAGGAGAAGCAGGGTAGTGGTGCAGAGGAGGAGGGTAGTGGTGCAGAGGAGGAGGAGGGTAGTGGTGCAGATAAGGAGGGTAGTGGTGCAGAGGAGGAGGAGGAGGGTATTGGCGCAGAGGAGGAAGAGGGTAGTGGTGCAGAGGAGGAGGGTTGTGGTGCAGAGGAGGAGGAGGAGGGTAGTTGTCCAGAGGAGGAGGGTAGTGGTGCAGAGGAGGAGGAGGGTAGTGGTGCAGATTAGGAGGAGGGTAGTGGTGCAGAGGAGGAGGAGGGTAGTGGTGAAGAGGAGGAGGGTAGTGGTGCAGAGGAGGAGGAGGGTAGTGGTGAAGAGGAGGAGGGTTGTGGTGCAGAGGAAGAGGGTAGTGGTGCAGAAGAGGATGAGAGTAGTGGTGCAGAGGAGGAGGGTAGTGGTGCAGAGGAGGAGGAGGAGGAGGGTAGTGGTGCAAAGGATGAGGAGGGTAGTGATGCAGAGGAGAAAGAGGGGTAGTGGTGCGGAGGAGGAGGGTAGTGGTGCAGAGGAGGAGGAGGGTAGTGGTGCAGAGGAGGAGGAGTGAAGTGGTGCAGAGGAGGAGGGCAGTGGTGCAGAGGAGGAGGAGGAGGGAAGTGGTGCAGAGGAGGAGGGGGGTAGTGATGCAGAGGATGAGGGTAGTGGTGCGGAGGAGGAGGAGGAGGAGGGTAGTTGTGCAGAGGAGGAGGGTAGTGGTGCAGAGGAGGAGGAGGAGGGTAGTGGTGCAGAGGAGGAGGAGGGTAGTGGTGCAGAGGAGGAAGAGGGTAGTGGTGCAGAGGAGGAGGAGGGTAGTGGTGCAGAGGGGGAGGAGGAGGATAGTGATGCAGAGGAAGAGGAGGGTAGTGGTGCTGAGGAGGAGGGTAGTGATGCAGAGGGGGAGGGTAGTGGTGCAGAGGAGGAGGGTAGTGGTGCAGAGGAGGAGGAGGGTAGTGATGCAGAGGAAGAGGAGGGTAGTGGTGCAGAAGAGGAGGGTAGTGGTGCAGTGGAGGAGGGTAGTGGTGCAGAGGAGGAGGAGGAGGGTAGTGGTGCAGAGGAGGAGGAGGGTAGTGATGCAGAGGAGGAGGGTAGTCACCACTCTTTACTGCTTCCCCTCACTACTCTCCACCACTGTCACACACCACTCTCCACCACTGTCACACACCACTCTCCACCACTGCCACACACCACTCTCCACCACTGTCACACACCACTCTCCACCACTGTCACACACCACTCTCCACCACTGTCACACACCACTCTCCACCACTGTCACACACCACTCTCCACCACTGTCACACACCACTCTCCACCACTGTCACACACCACTCTCCACCACTGTCACACACCACTCTCCACCACTGTCACACACCACTCTCCACCACTGCCACACACCACTCTCCACCACTGTCACTCACCACTCTCCACCACTGCCACACACCACTCTCCACCACTGTCACACACCACTCTCCACCACTGTCACACACCACTCTCCACCACTGTCACACACCACTCTCCACCACTGCCACACACCACTCTCCACCACTGTCACACACCACTCTCCACCACTGTCACACACCACTCTCCACCACTGTCACACACCACTCCCCACCACTGTCACACACCACTCTCCACCACTGTCACACACCACTCTCCACCACTGCCCCTCACCACTCCCCACCACTGTCACTCACCACTCTCCACCACTGTCACACACCACTCTCCACCACTGTCACACACCACTCCCCACCACTGCCACACACCACTCTCCACCACTGTCACACACCACTCTCCACCACTGCCCCTCACCACTCCCCACCACTGTCACTCACCACTCTCCACCACTGTCACACACCACTCTCCACCACTGCCCCTCACCACTCCCCACCACTGTCACTCACCACTCTCCACCACTGCCACACACCACTCTCCACCACTGCCCCTCACCACTCCCCACCACTGTCACTCACCACTCTCCACCACTGTCACACACCACTCTCCACCACTGCCCCTCACCACTCCCCACCACTGTCACTCACCACTCTCCACCACTGTCACACACCACTCTCCACCACTGTCACACACCACTCTCCACCACTGCCACACACCACTCTCCACCACTGTCACACACCACTCTCCACCACTGTCACACACCACTCTCCACCACTGTCACACACCACTCCCCACCACTGTCACACACCACTCTCCACCACTGTCACACACCACTCTCCACCACTGTCACACACCACTCTCCACCACTGTCACACACCACTCTCCACCACTGTCACACACCACTGCCACACACCACTCCCCACCACTGTCACTCACCACTCTCCACCACTGCCACACACCACTCTCCACCACTGTCACACACCACTCTCCACCACTGTCACACACCACTCTCCACCACTGCCACACACCACTCTCCATCATTGTCACACACCACTCTCCATCATTGTCACACACCACTCTCCACCACTGTCACACACCACTCTCCACCACTGCCCCTCACCACTCCCCACCACTGTCACTCACCACTCTCCACCACTGTCACACACCACTCTCCACCACTGCCCCTCACCACTCCCCACCACTGTCACTCACCACTCTCCACCACTGCCACACACCACTCTCCACCACTGCCCCTCACCACTCCCCACCACTGTCACTCACCACTCTCCACCACTGTCACACACCACTCTCCACCACTGCCCCTCACCACTCCCCACCACTGTCACTCACCACTCTCCACCACTGTCACACACCACTCTCCACCACTGTCACACACCACTCTCCACCACTGCCACACACCACTCTCCACCACTGCTCCTTTCTTATTCCTCCTCCTCCTTCCTTCTTCTTAATTCTCCCTCCATCCTTATTCTTCCTCCTTCCTTGTTTTCCTCCTTCCATATTTTTCTTCCACCTTCCGTAATCTTCCTACTCCTACCTTAAACTTCCTTCTCGTTCCTGCCTTCCTTATTTTTCCTAATCCTTCTATGTTCTTCAACCATCAATATCCACTAACAACAACCAACAGCCACCACCAACACCTTCTCCTCCTCGACCTTCTCATTCTTCCTCCTCGACCTTCTCCTCTTTCTTCCTTGACCTTCTCCTTCCTCCTCGACCTTCTCCTTCCTCCTCGACCTTCTCCTTCCTCCTCGACCTTCTTCTTCGCCCTCGACCTTCTCCTTCCTCCACGACCTTCTCCTTCCTCCTCGACCTTCTCCCTCCTCCTCGACCTTCTCCTCTTTCTTCCTTGACCTTCTCCTTCCTCCTTGACCTTCTCCTTCCTCCTCGACCTTCTCCCTCCTCCTCGACCTTCTCCCTCCTCCTCGACCTTCTCCTCTTTCTTCCTTGACCTTCTCCTTCCTCCTTGACCTTCTCCTTCCTCCTCGACCTTCTCCCTCCTCCTCGACCTTCTCCTTCCTCCTCGACCTTCTCCTTCCTCCTCGACCTTCTCCCTCATCCTCGACCTTCTCCTCTTTCTTCCTTGACCTTCTCCTTCCTCCTTGACCTTCTCCTTCCTCCTCGACCTTCTCCCTCCTCCTCGTCCTTCTCCTTCCTCCTCGACCTTCTCCTTCCTCCTCGACCTTCTCCTTCCTCCTCTTTCTCCTCCTTACTCCTCCTCCTTCCTCCTCGACCTCCTCCTCTAACTACAACAACCAACCACCATTACTATCAGTGCTCAACTGCAGGCCATTCTGGCGTGTTTGGAGGAAGTACGTCATGACGACAAAGATGTTTTTGTATTTGTCGATAGCCGAGGAGCATTTGAGTCCTTAAACAGTCGAAATCCAGTCTTCATGTCCATAGTTGAGGATTGTAAGAAAAGGATAATTGAGATACAGCTGAAAGGTCACAATGTGAAATTCAAGTGGATTCCATCTCATGTTGGAATAGTGCTCAACGAGGTGGCAGATGACTTGGCCAAACGTGCCACATTAAGACCACAAGTTGACATCGAATGTGAATTCACAATGAGACAAATAAGAAGCAAAATCAGAAATATTCAGCCACAGGCAGAAGTGGCGAGGAGAGGTATAATGTATGAGGGAAGCCAAACCATGCAACACTACATGTATGTGAGTCAAAACACCCATTTCACTTACCTTACCTCACTTACCTCAATAAACTTATTTCAATTTCAATTTCAACTACTATCAATAACCATAACCATCAATCATCAACCACCTCAATCATCAACAACCACAACAATCAACCACCACTACTATCAACAACAACCATAAACCAACACCAACCACAACAATCAATCACCACTACTATCAACAACAACCATAAACCAACACCAACCACAACAATCAACCACCCCTACCACCAACAACAATCAAACACCACTACTGTCAAATATAATCAACCACCACTACCACAAAATACAACAATCAACCACCAATATCACGAACCTCAACAACTACCAGTACAGTCAACCACAAACGACCACAACCACCATCTACCACTGCCCTCAACCACTACTATCACCAACCACTACCATTAACCACAACTTTCAACCACCAACAACCATAAACCACCACAACAACTTCAACAATCAACCACCACTACCACCAACAATCAACCACCACTACCACCAACAATCAACCACCACTACCACCAAACAACACAATAAACCACCACCCACGCGAACTATAACCAACAATCGCCACTACATAAAGTACAACAATCAACCACTACCATCACGAACCACAACAACCACCACGGCAATTAACCCCCCAACCACACCCATCAACCACCACAACAATCAACCACCACAACCATCAACCACCACAATAATTAACAACCAAAACCATCAATCACCACAACAATCAACCCCCACTACCATTAACCACCACAACAATCAACCACCACAACCATTAACCACCACAACAATCAACCACCACAACCATCAACCACCACAATAATCAACCACCAAAACAATCATCCACCACACCAATCAACCACCACAACATTCAACCACCACAACAATCAACCACCACAACAATCAACCACCACAACCATCAACCACCACAACAATCAACCACCACAACCATCAACCACCACAACAATCCACCACCACAACCATCAACCACCACAACAACCAACCACCACAACTATCAACAAACACGACCATCATCCACCACAACCATCAACCACCACAACAATCAACCCCCACTACCTTTAACCACCACAACAATCAACCACCACAACCATTAACCACCACAACAATCAACCACCACAACAATCAACCACCACAACAATCAACCACCACAACAATCAACCACCACAACAATCAACCACTACAACCATCAACCACTACAACCATCAACCACCACAACAATCACCCACCACAACAATCAACCACCACAACAATCAACCACCACAACCATCAACCACCACAACAACCAACCACCACAACTATCAACAAACACTACCATCATCCACCACAACCATCAACCACCACAACAATCAACCCCCACTACCTCTAACCACCACAACAATCAACCACCACAACATTCATCCAGAACAACAATCAACCACCATAACCATCAACCACCACAACAATCATCCACCACAACAATCAACCACCACAACAATCAACCACCACAACAATCAACCACCACAACAATCACCCACCACAACAATCAACCACCACAACAATCAACCACCACAACCATCAACCACCACAACAACCAACCACCACAACTATCAACAAACACTACCATCATCCACCACAACCATCAACCACCACAACAATCAACCCCCACTACCTCTAACCACCACAACAATCAACCACCACAACATTCATCCAGAACAACAATCAACCACCATAACCATCAACCACCACAACAATCATCCACCACAACAATCAACCACCACAACAATCAACCACCACAACAATCAACCACCACAACCATCAACCACCACAACAATCAACCACCACAACCATCAACCACCACAACAATCAACCACCACAACTATCAACAAACACTACCATCATCCACCACAACCATCAACAACCACAACAATCAACCCCCACTACCTTTAACCACCACAACAATCAACCACCACAACCATTAACCACCACAACAATCAACCACCACAACAATCAACCACCACAACAATCAACCACCACAACAATCAATCACCACAACAATCAACCACCACAACAATCAACCACTACAACCATCAACCACCACAACAATCAACCACCACAACAATCAACCACCACAACAATCAACCACCACAACAATCAACCACCACAACAATCAACCACCACAACCATCAACCACCACAACAATCAACCACCGCAACCATCAATCACCACTACCATCAACCACCACAACCATCAACCACCACAACTATAGACAAACACTACCATCAACCACCACAACCATCAACAAACACTACCATCAACCACCACAACCATCAACCACCACAACCATCAACCACCACAACAATCAACCACCACACCCATCAACCACCACAACAATCAACCACCACAACAATCAACCACCACAACAATCAACCACCACAACCATCAACCACCACAACAATCAACCACCACAACAATCAACCACCACAACAATCAACCACCACAACAATCAACCATCACAACAATCAACCACCACAACAATCAACCACCACAACCATCAACCACCACAACAATCAACCACCACATCCATCAACCACCACAACCATCAACCACCAAAACAATCAACCACCACTACCATCAACCACCACAACCATCAACCACCACAACCATCAACCATCACTACCATCAACCACCACAACCATCAACCACCACTACCATCAACCACCACAACAATCAACCACCACAACAATCAACCACCACAACAATCAACCACTACAACCATCAACCACCACAACAATCAACCACCACAACAATCAACCACCACAACCATCAACCACCACTACCATCAACCACCACAACAATCAACCACCACAACAATCAACCACCACAACCATCAACCACCACAACAATCAACCACCACAACCATCAACCACCACAACAATCAACCACCACAACAATCAACCACCACAACAATCAACCACCACAACCATCAACCACCACAACAATTAACCACCACAACAATCAACCACCACAACAATTAACCACCACAACAATCAACCACCACAACAATCAACCACCACAACAATCAACCACCACAACAATCAACCACCACAACAATCAACAACCACAACAATCAACCACCACAACCATCAACCACCACAACCATCAACCACCACTACCATCAACCACCACAACCATCAACCACCACTACCATCAACAAACACTGCCATCAACCACCACTACCATCAACAAACACTACAATCAGCCACCACAACCATCAACCACCACTATTATCAACAAACACTACCATCAACCACCACAACCATCAACCACCACAACCATCAACAAACACTACCATCAACCACCACAACTATAGACAAACACTACCATCAACCACCACAACCATCAACAAACACTACCATCAATCACCACAACTATCAACCACCACAACCATCAGCCACCACAACAATCAACCACCACAACTATCAACAAACACTACCATCATCCACCGCAACCATCAACCACCACAACAATCAACCACCACAACTATCAACAAACACTACCATCAACCACCACAACAATCAACCACCACAACAATCAACCACCACAACCATCAACCACCACAACCATCAACCACCACTACCATCAACCACCACAACCATCAACCACCACTACCATCAACAAACACTACCATCAACCACCACTACCATCAACAAACACTACAATCAGCCACCACAACCATCAACCACCACTATCATCAACAAACACTACCATCAACCACTACAACCATCAACCACCACAACCATCAACAAACACTACCATCAACCACCACAACTATAGACAAACACTACCATCAACCACCACAACCATCAACAAACACTACCATCAATCACCACAACTATCAACCACCACAACCATCAACCACCACAACAATCAACCACCACAACTATCAACAAACACTACCATCATCCACCGCAACCATCAACCACCACAACAATCAACCACCACAACTATCAACAAACACTACCATCAACCACCACAACAATCAACCACCACAACTATCAACCACCACATCCATCAACAAACACTACCATCAACCACCACAACCATCAACAAACACTACCATCAACCACCACAACTATAGACAAACACTACCATCAACCACCACAACCATCAACCACCACAACCATCAACAAACACTACCATCAACCACCACAACCATCAACCACCACAACCATCAACCACCACATCCATCAACAAACACTACCATCAACCACCACAACCATCAACAAACAGTACCATCAACCACCACAACCATCAACAAACACTTCCATCAACCACCACAACCAGCAACAAACACTACCATCAACCACCACACCCATCAACAAACACTACCATCAACCACCACAACCATCAATAAACACTACCATCAACCACCATACCCATCAACAAACACTACCATCAACCACCATAACCATCAACAAACACTACCATCAACCACCACAACCATTAACTATCACCACCATCAACCATCACAGATATCAACCACCAGAGTTATCAACCACCAATACTTTAAACCACCACAACCTCAACCACCATAAACATTAACCACCACTACCACTAATCACAACCATCAGCCACCACAATTACCAACCACAGCAATCAACCACCACCACCACCAACCACAACTATTAACCACCACTAGAACCAACCACTACCACCAACAATAAACATCACCCACCACTGCCACCAATCACAACCTACCACCACAGCCACCAACCACAACCCAGCAACAATTCCACCACCACTACCATGGATTCTCCATTAAGTGAAAGTAATGAATAAAATATTTTTAACCTACCTTTTATTATGCTTCAGTTTTATTTCTAGTATATGTAAAAATATATTTTTAAAATATTTCTACATTTTTTAAATATATTCCATCAATCAGGAAAACGATTTTTATGCAACATTTAAGGTTGCGACACGGTCTCAAAATTGTTTAGCCAAAGTTGTGCAGTAAGTTGTGGCAACTTATTTACAACCACACAATAACGTAGCTAATACATGAAAACAAACGTTGTCACACCTGGCTACTCTCCCGACCCATACCTGTAGATGAGAGGGAACACGGAAGCCCACACCTGGCTACTCTCCCGACCCACACCTGCACATGAGAGGGAACACTAAAGCCCACAGCTGGCTACTCTCCCCACCCACACCTGTCTATGTCACACACTCATGCCAAAGAAAACTTATATCAAGTAAATCTAGCTTGTATTAAGCAAGACAATGTTGGGCTAAATATTGATCAGTGTTATCTTATAAGCAGTGAAGCTTGCTTAATGAATATTCTTGGTCGCTAAACGGTGCTCAAAGTTACTCAAGAAGCCTTATAACTTCTCTAATTCATAACTTTTAATGTAAAACTATTTTTGAAACCACTGGAAGCACTGTGAATTAAACAACTGAGTTACAGATATTCACGAGTTAAAATGTCGTCAATACGTACTGGTGGGACGCATGTCAGAGAAGTCCAGGGCAGTATACCCTCCTCTTGAGGGAGGACACAGCTGAGCCGCCAGGTGGCAGCACCAGTCTATGGCGGGGTCGTCATCAGTGACTCGCCGCCTGATGGTCAGGATGAGCGTCCTTCCCTGGTACGGCAGAGTGTCCAGGGTGTCCGGGACCACGTAGCCCGTGGCGTCCAGGGTGTCCGGGTCCACGTAGCCCGTGGCGTCCAGGGTGTCCGGGTCCACGTAGCCCGTGGCGTCCAGGAGAATGGCTGAAGACATACACTGAGATACAGTCACTGTCGTTACTGGTATGTTCTAAGATATAACAAGAAGACATACTGAGCCATCCACTCACCTTACTGCTGGGTTTATTACCTGATGACAAGTCCGTATTTTGGAGAGTAATTATAGCATCTAAACAATGTATTAATAGATTTTAAAAGCCACGGTCAAGGTCATCTGTATCAATTTTCAAGGTCACATTCAAGGGTTATTTATTTCAATTGTGAAGGTCACAGCCAAGGTTATCTGTATCAGTGGTCAAGGTCACAGTCAAGGTCATCTGTATCAATGGTGAAGGTCACAGTCATAGTCATCTTTATCAATGGTCAAGGTCTCATTAAAAGGTCATATAAACTAAGTCAAGGTCACAGTGAAAGGTCATCTGGACCAAGTATCAAGGTCATAGGGATAGATGGGTCACCTGAATTAAGGATCAAAGTTACGGAAGGTCTAATTAACCAAGGATCAAGGTCACAGTGAAAGGTCATCTTGGACAGGAATTAGGTCACACTGAAAGGTCATTTTAAACAGGAATTAGGTCACAGTAAAAGGTCATCTTAAACAGGAATTAGGTCACAGTGAAAGGTCATCTTAAACAGGAATTAGGTCACAGTGAAAGGTCATCTTGGACTGGAATTAGGTCACAGTGAAAGGTCATCTTAAACAGGAATTAGGTCACAGTGAAAGGTCATCCTGAACAGGAATTAGGTCACAGTGAAAGGTCATCCTGAACAGGAATTAGGTCACAGTGAAAGGTCATCCTGAACAGGAATTAGGTCACAGTGAAAGGTCATCCTGAACAGGATTTAGGTCACAGTGAAAGGTCATCTTGAACAGGAATTAGGTCACAGTGAAAGGAGATCTGTACCACGAGTCAAAGTCAAAGTGGTAAGTCATCTGAACCAAAAGTTTGGCGTCGCTAAATACTTCATGAAATTATTTATGCACAAGAATATATACAGCAACGGAATGTTTCGAAAATTTATTATTCATGGAGTAGTCGCCCTTAATAAGTCTATATTTGTAATCAAAGTAGAAGGTTTGTCACCCTTAAGGTGACTATATTTGTAAACAATATAAGGTGTTTGTCACCCTTAAGGTGACTATATTTGTAAACAATATAAGGTGTTTGTCGCTCTTTAGGTGACTATATTTGTAAACAATATCAGGTGTTTGTCGCTCTTAAGGTCACTATATTTGTAAACAATATAAGGTGTTTGTCACCCTTAAGGTGACTATATTTGTAAACAATATAAGGTGTTTGTCTCCCTTAAGGTGACTATATTTGTAAACAATATAAGGTGTTTGTCACCCTTAAGGTGATTATGTTTGTAAACAATATAAGGAATCTTTCGTCCATAAGGTTGTAAACATATATGTAAACAATGTAAATCTGAATTACTATTTTAAACATGATGAATGAAGCTCTTTGCGTAATTTTGGTATTAATAAATAACCTTAAAAATTATGGTGGAAAATATGAATATTTACCAAGACGCTGCAGGTAAGGAAGGTGAGGCAGGTGACGGATGAGAACGGACAGTTGGATGGGCAGTTGCTGTGGTGTGAGGCACAGTTGGAGGCTCTCGAGGGTGAGAGGCAGGAGGGGTATGGCTGCCTCAGACGAGACACCAGTAAACCGCTTTAAGGTACACTTACTGCCGGGGGCTGTCAGCCTCTCCAAACATTGTTTTGTTATAACACTACTCTCTTTGCTGTATAAACTATAGTGAAGATCTAAGGATATGGTTACCTTCATTTTTGCCAGCACTGACAGTGTAGACAGACACTGCTTTAGTTTGGATGAATCGTATATGATTAGGTAAATGTTGTTAGGTGTCACCTTCTTAAGAACAAGCGGCAGGACAACACACGAGACAACACTCTCTATTAGCCACTCTTGTTTTGTACGCAGCTTCTCACACACGGCTTGGATGACGTGCTCACTCCCGCGGCACTCTGCTACATGCTTATACAGCTCGTCAGTCAAACGTAAATCCATCACGCACAGGTCAATTATGTGAGTAATGAACCTGTGCTCTACTCCCCGGGCACACAACACCCCGGTAGTGCTGACTAAAATGTTGTGCCATCTGGGGCGCTCAATAAACTCTTGTAGCACGCTAATATCAAACTTTGACACTCTCAGGTGATCTCCCAAGGAGCGTTTTTCCTTACATACAACATCCACCAAGAGGTCAATGATTGTAGACCTTTCCCATGACACACGGTGTGATGCTGGATCACCTCGGTCTTGCTCAGCCCTCAACAAGAGAGCGACCAGCCCCCTGCTGGCACAATACTCCTGGTACCTGGCGTGAAAATAGCCAAACACCCACACCACATTGAGGCCCCTACGGTACCTGGTTCTTGTGAAATAGTTGGACAAGACCTCCTCCTGCGGCAGTCCCAGAGTGTCACACTTCTCCCTAATCTCCGCTTCCGTCTCCGGCCAAAGGTCGTACTCCAGCCTCTGGATCCCTCTTAAACAAATCTCTTCAAAGAACAACAGAAACTGGTCACATTTTCCTTTGGGGTCAGCCACATGTTTGTCTGTGAGTCTGGACACCAGTTTACGGGTTATGAAGTCGTGAATCTTCTCGTAGACTTGAGTGTTTGTGGTGAGGTTGTTAAATTCTTCTGGAGCCTCGACACACAGCAGCGCCAACAAGGTCAAGGTGAGTGGAGTGTTGAGGTACTCACCCAGGAACTGACTCATCTGCTCCAGCCGCTGGGTAAACCTCCCTGTGATGACACTCCGTTGGCACTCTTCCTCCACCAGCACCTTGATGGTTCTCTCGGCGAACTCCACACGACGTTCTGGAGTGATGCCCAAGACGAGGATGTTGCAGCGAGGTCTGGTGTGTGGGACGAGCTGTGACAGTTGATGGTCCCACCCCGGCCGTGTGGTTATCACCAACCTCACATCCTTGCCAGGCAGGTGCAACAGCTCCTTCACCAGCCTTTCTGAATGGTCGTTGACCTCGTCGTAGCCGTCAATCAGGACTAATATATTTAAGCTCAATATTATCTCCTTAAACAGCTGGAAGTCAGCGTCAGAATCACTAAGTGTTTGAGGCAGCAACTGGCGGAGGAGATCATCGAAGGTATTAAGATGTGAGTCCCTGCACTGTACATAGAAAACGAGGTCCACAGTGCCCAGGTGACGTATGGCAGCAGGTTCCTCTACCCACTTCTCGAGGATGAGCTTGAGTAAAGTTGTCTTGCCCATACCACCTTCCCCCGTCAGGAGGACACACTGAGGGACTCTTCCGTCCTCTCGTCTCATACTCAAGATGTGTTCATAATCTATATCCTGACCCTTGGCAGCGTGGGAGGATCTTGTGCTATCCTGACCCTTGGCCGCATGGGAGGGTCTTGCCCCTATGACGGGATCTTCAAGGAGTCGTAGTCGTGTAAAAGCAAGACTTGGGTTGTAGTTAATGTTGAGGAGGAGCCAGGGTGCGGGAACAATCTGGTACAGCAGTTTATACCCGTCAGTTAGCTCCTGCTTGCTCATCTGCTTAACCTCTTCTGTGATGTGGCTTCTGAACATCTTAATCTCCTGGCGGAGCTGAGGCAAGTACGCCACATCTGAGGGATCCAGCGGCTCTCTGACCTTCGCTAGCAGACCACCAATATACTTGGTGACATCTCTGGTCACGTGGTACACATCCTGGCTGTTTGTCCCACACCGGACGCCGGCCTCAGCCAGCATCTTAGCCAATAAGTCACTGAGCTCCGTCAGTGTTGACGTAAGATCTTGCTCTGACATTCCCACATTATCATGGGCCAACGTGTTTCGGTGTTCCTTCAGGCTGTAAATGAGGTGTTCAAGTGATGGTCCCCGAGGCCCTGGAGTGGTGTCCTTCATCCCAGCCACACCACACACACGTTGCAGGAGTTTATACAACAGGGTGATGTCAAAAGTTGCCGCGTCAGAAGAAGCTTCGAGTTTCTTCCTCTGTTGAGCATCGAAGACACGCCTGTACTGAGCATTGGTGTACCCCAAGTCCTGAGTGAGGTAAGTCACTACTGGGAAGGTGCCCCGGTACGACCACATAAACACACTTGCTAGCGCGTCTCGTCCTGCCTTAGTCACAGCCAGTCCATACCGCAGTCTGTTCACATCTTCCGGTTGGATAACAGGACTCGAGGCCGCCATATTGGGCCGTATGATTCTCACCTCACACAACTGTTGTCAAGTTTCACACAAGCAGTAAATGTCCCACGCTGGTTTTGTTATTATATTATGTTTAAAAACATAACATTGTTTCTCACTGTCGGAGACGGGCAGCTTGTTAGGCTTGTGTAGGCCTTCCTAAGCCAACGACAGACCTTCCTCAGGATGCATCCCTCAACAGTTGACTAATTTCCAGGTTAATGTTTACTGCTAGGTGAACAGAGGTATCAGGAGGCTGAGCATCTCACACTGCCAGGGAATCAAACTCGGATGTAATCGGTGATGATCCGACTGCATTAACCACAATACAGTCACTTAATTGACCAAAAATATAAGTGATTTCCAAATAAACCAAATTTTACAAAATGTGTTCACATGTTAATGCAATATTTGGTTCCGGCTTTATTTGTTATTAACAATTTGTTCTTTAACTAGTTAATTTCTTCTGTCTTTATACTCTTCAGAATTCTGTCATCTGGAAGAACAATTTAACGTTATTAAAACAAGATGTTAGTGTTAAACATTGGGTCAGAAATACATTTTTGAGATCACTAAAACAAATAAAATTCCAAAGTCTGCCTCCTGCATTTTGTTATATTTTATAACTTAAAACTTGTCAATATTTTGACATAACTCCTGTGATCATTGTGGTGTTGGCTTCTGGTTTAGGTAGAGTAATGGTGCTCATTTTCTCACACAGAAATATACGGTGTAGCATTTAGTAATGTTATTCTCTGCCTTTATCTTGCTCTTGTAAGGACCTATTTAGATTATGTAGTTCAGTTTGGTCAACATACAATATACTGGACATAATTTAATTTGAACCCATAAAGAGAAGAATGACAAAGTTGATCTCAGGAATTAGAAATCTCCCTTATTAAGAGAGATTAAGGAAGCTATGTTTACACAATCTTCGGAAAGTATAGTTGATATTATTGATGTTGTCAAAAGGATGAAAAGTTATATCGAAGGTAGTAATAATAAGTTGTTAACTATATCAACACA
Source organism: Procambarus clarkii (assembly GCF_040958095.1). Classification (NCBI taxonomy): domain Eukaryota; kingdom Metazoa; phylum Arthropoda; class Malacostraca; order Decapoda; family Cambaridae; genus Procambarus; species Procambarus clarkii. The sequence goes on along the minus strand of NC_091195.1, from coordinate 10,684,475 downwards.
AAATAGAACAAGAAATGATAAATCTGTATCAATAAGAAATAATGTCTGCTTCTCTGTCTATGCGAGCTAGAAGACCCTACTCAGGGAGCTAGCCTCACCTAATTTCTAACAGTAATTCCTGCTGGGTATGTGCCCAACAGGGAATGGCATATATGTAGGGAGTACAACTTTAAAGAGTACCAAAGCTACTCCCCTCTACCACGAACTTTGCTATATCATATTAATTAGGCTTTGAATTATTTATTTATTTTCTTGCAAGCCTTGTGCTCCTGCTGCCGTCCTCTCCAATTCTGCTGGGCATCTTTTTCTTTTCCTTCTGTTTCGTTTTTCTCCCCCCTCTTCTCCTATCTGCCTGCCGTTTCCTACCGACCTTTTGCTCGTTCTGGTTCTTCCCTTGGACTTCTTCTATTTTGACGCCCGGGTGCTTGAGGAGGCATACTCATGCACCCGTAGAACTGCAGTACCCGACGTCGAGAGCGAGGGGAACCTTTTATTGTCAATCCCCACTTCGTCACTGAACCCGATCTCGACGGACTGTCGGTTTCTTAAGGTGGCGTTTGTGGGGCGTATACTCGCGACGCACCCCTAGGAGGCCCCGACAAGATCGGCAATAGCTTCTTGTTGGGTGTCCTGCCTCTAATTGTGGCTCCATGGTGGGTGTGGGGGCACATTCGTGAGTGAATTCTTTCTTTCGTCAAGATGATTACCCCTGCTTCGGCTTCTTCTGGTTTACCTTCTCAGGCTCGTGGGGTGGGCGACCAAGCCCCCGAGTCGGTCCGTATTGGAAGACCGGGCTCTGTAGCCTCCACTGCATTGGGCCCCGACCTTGCTCCTCCTTTGGCCTCTCTGACTCCTTCCTCTAGCTCCCCTCCCTCCTCTGTGGTTGGGTCGAGCCCCAAGCCCCCAGTGGTGACTACCTCGTCCCCTGGCGTGGCTCCTTCTCTAGTTGTAACTACTGCGCCTTTTAACCCCTCTCTCTCTGGGGGTTCTCACCGCCGTCTTCGTCACGGCCGCCCTCGCTCGATTCCTTCCAGTTCTGCTACCTATCAAGCCTTGTTTGGTCCCGCTTCGTGGGCCAAATATTTTGATCTCCTCCCTCTTGATTCTGCGCCTCCTGACGATTTCTCCCTCCATCGACATCTCATTGATTCCGTGGATGCCTCCATTACTTTCAACCCCACTCGTCTCGGTACACGTGTCGTTGCTGCTCCTTCTCAGGATGCTGCTTCCCGCTTGGCTGCCTTATCCTGCCTTGGCGAGACCCCCGTTCGGGTCTCGAAGAACGTTCAGTTGAATGCCAGTGTTGGCACTATTTTGCTCCCGCCCCATGTTGCGACCGGTGTTCGGGACCTGCGCGACTGCCACGACGATATTCGACATATCCTCGCTGCCCAGGGCCATTCTATTCTCCAGGTGGACACGTTTACTCGTCCCCCTCGTGGTAGTCGCCGTCAACCCCTCCGGGTTGTGAAGATTACCTTTGATGGTAGGACCCTTCCACCCTCTGTCATTCTTGCTGGTGCCAGGTGCTCTGTCCAGGAGTACATTCCTTCTCCTCGGCTCTGCAACAAGTGCTGGAGGTTTGGGCATGGTGCCCTCCGCTGCTCCGGGACTGTCTCTCTCTGTCCTTTGTGTGGTGGCGAAGGTCACTCTAAGTCGGAGTGCGCTTCTCCCCAGGCTCGTTGCCTCAACTGCGGTGAGGCCCATCCTACCTTCTCCCGTGCGTGTGTCCATTACAAGCTTGAGGCAGCCGTCCTCAACTTGAAGCACCGGGAGCGTTTATCTTTTCCTGAGGCGAGGCGCCAGGTTCGCCGGCTCCCGCCTTATGCTAATATCTCTTATGCTCGCGTGTTGCGCTCTTCCTCTCCTCGTCCTTCCCGCCTTCCTCAGACTCACAACCGTTTCCAGGCCTTGGACCCTGATGCGCCCACTGCCCCCTCCTCTGTCCCTTTGGGTTCTCTCCCGAAGGATCCTCCTCCTGGTCCTCTGTCTGGGGTTCCCCTTCCTTCTACCCGGTCTGTCGTGTCTTCTGTGTCTTCTTCCTCGTCCCCCTCCGATCCTCCTTCCCATCCTCTTCCTCCATCTATCGGCTCTCCCCGCCGCCTGTCGGTGCGGGCGGATGTCCATCGCTCTCCTAACGGCCGTCGTGTGTGCTCTCGTTCGGCTTCTCCTGTTGAGACACTGGAATCCGTTGCCCGGTACGTAGTTGCTGGGACACCGGTCTCTTTAAGTCAGAAGCGTAAGCCTGGCTCCTCTCCTTCCTCTTCCCCGGCGGGTAAGAAGGCTTCACTTTCTTCCTCAGCTCCTCCTTCTGGCTCTGTTGCTCCTTCCCCTCCCGTTTCAGTGCTTGCGCCCCCTGTTCCTGCTATGGAGGTTTCTTTGGCCCCTGCTTCCCTTTCGGTTGCTGCTCTTGCTGGGGTGCGCTCCTCTCTTTCTACTCCCCCTCTTCCTGCTGCTGTCCTTGACTGCTCCTCTCCGTTGTCTCCTCCTCCTCCTCCTCCTCCTCCTCCTCCTCCTCCTCCTCCGGACCCTGCCCGCCCACCTCTGATCTGTTCTCCCGTTTCCTTCCCTCCGTCTTTGCTCAGTTTACCCATGCCCCCTAACCCTGACTTTGCTGACCCTGATCCCGACCCTGATATTCTTTAACGTGCTCTGTTGGTCTTTCGCCTTTGTTTCTTCCTTGTTCTCTGTTTTTGTCCTTTCTCTTCTCGTCGTTGTCCATTCTTCAATGGAACGTTCGAGGTTATTACGCCAATTTCCTCGAACTCCAACTTCTGGTTTCGCGGTTTTCGCCCCTTTGTGTCTGTCTCCAGGAGCCGATGCTTGGTGCTCGTCCTGGTCGTTTTCGTGGCTATTCCTTTCTCTCCCCCCCCCCAGCCATTGCTGGGGCTTCTAATTCTTCTGCTCTCTTGATTCGGGCTGATGTTCCCTTTGTTCCTTTACTTTTTCCTTCGCCTCTCCATTGTTCTGCTGCTCGTATCTTTGTGGGGAAATGGTACACAGTTTGTTCCATTTATCTCCCCCCGAGTGTCCCGCTCTCTCTTCCTGATTTGAAACACCTCCTAGACTCCTTGCCGGAGCCTGTGCTCCTGCTGGGTGACTTCAATTGTCGTCATTCTCTTTGGGGTGACGTTCTGACGAATACCCGGGGTCGCCTCCTTGAGCCGTTTCTCCTCTCTTCTTCCCTGTCTCTTCTGAATTCTGGTGAGCCCACTCATTTGGACTCTCGAACTCGCACCCTTTCTTGTCTTGATCTTTCTCTCTGCTCTTCTTCTCTTTACTTAGATTTCACATGGCAGGTTCTTGATGACCTCCATGGAAGTGATCATTTCCCCATCCTTGTTTCCTTTTTCTCTTTTCGCCCTTCCCTCTCTTTCCCTAGGTGGCAGTTTGCTAAGGCGGACTGGACCCTATTTTCCCTCAGTGCTACTCTCTCTGACCTCTCCCTTCTGCCCCTCTCTCGCGCTCTCCTCCTTTTTCATGACACTGTCTTCGACGCTGCCCTCCGCTCTATTCCTCGCTCTTCCTCTCGGGGTCCACGGAAGTGCGTTCCCTGGTGGAATGCGGACTGTGCTCGGGCTGTCCGCTGTAAGCGTGCAGCCTGGAAGAAGCACCGCCGTAGGCAGACGACCGATTCTTTTCTTTTCTTTCGGAAAGCGAGTGCGGTGGCCCGTAGGGCCATCCGTACGGCTAAACGTGAATGTTGGGCATCTTATGTCTCGTCAATTACGTCCGAAACCCCTCTGGCCCAGATCTGGAAGCGTATCCGCAAGATAGCGGGTAAGTTCGTTCCCGATGTTTCACCGGTCCTTCACCTCCATGATACTCTTGTGGCGGACCCGTTGCAGGTCGCTTCCGAACTGGGTTCCCACTTTTCTTCTGTTAGCTCTGGTCTTCATCTTCCCCAATCTTTCCTTCTTCGTAAACCTGTCCTTGAGTCTCGTCCTTTAGATTTCTGCACTCATCTTCAGCTTCCCTATAATGATCCCTTCTCTCTCTCTGAACTTCGTTCTGCCCTGGCCCTCTGCGGTTCTACGGCGGCGGGCTCCGATGGTATTCATTATGAGATGCTTCGCCATCTCCCTCCGAGCACGTCTCAGTATTTACTGAGTCTGTATAATCGGATCTGGGAGTCGTCGTCAGTCCCTGAGGACTGGCTCGATGCCGTTGTCCTCCCTGTTCGCAAACCGGGGTCTCTGGGTACTTCCCCTAAGGACTTTCGCCCTATTGCTCTCACGAGTTGTGTCTGCAAACTCTTTGAACGTATGGTTAACGTTCGTCTGATGTGGTTCCTGGAACACCATCACCTCCTCTCCCCTTCTCAATTTGGTTTCCGCAAGTGCCGCAGCACGACAGATGTCCTGGTGAACTTGGAGGTCTATATTCGTACTGCTTTTGCTGCGAAGACCTCCGTTGTTGCCGTCCTTTTTGACCTGTAAAAGGCTTACGACACCACTTGGCGTTATCATATCCTATCTCAACTTCATTCTTTTGGCCTTCGTGGTCATCTCCCTCTCTTTCTCCGCAGCTTCCTCTCTCGTCGTTCCTTTCGGGTGCGCCTTGGTACCACTCTCTCTCCCTCTTTTCAGCAATACGAAGGTGTGCCCCAGGGTAGTGTTCTGAGCACTACTCTTTTTCTGGTTGCCCTCAATGGTCTTCTTTCCTCTCTTCCTTCTGGTGTCTTCTCCGCTCTCTATGTCGATGATCTTACCCTTTGTTGTCAGGGTGATGATTCGCCTCTCCTTCAACGCCGGCTTCAACTTGCGATTGATGCCGTGTCGTCTTGGGCCACAGGTCATGGCTTCAAGTTCTCTACTTCTAAGACTTGTGCCATGACTTTTACGCGGAAACGGGTTGTTCTTCGTCCCTCTTTGTCACTTTATGGTCATCCCCTTGAATACAAAGATTCCGCGAAGCTTTTGGGGTTATTCCTTGACACTCGTTTGTCTTGGTCTCCCCATATCTCTTACCTCCGTGTTGAGAGCTCTAAGTCCCTTACCCTCCTTCGGGTCTTGTCCCATACTTCTTGGGGGGCAGATAGGCGCACTCTCCTTGCTTTACATTCCTCTCTCGTCCTGTCTAAGCTCGATTATGGTTGCCCTGCTTACTCGTCTGCTTCTCCTTCTACTCTTCGCCGTCTTGATGCTTTGCACCATACTGGGTTGCGCCTCAGTTCTGGTGCCTTTTGTTCGACTCCCGTCCTTAGCTTGTATGTTGACACTGGCTTCCTGTCTCTCCAGGACCGCCGTGATCGCTACTGTCTTCGCTATCTTGCGCGGTCCTTGCAACATCCTTCCTCTCGCCTCTGTCGTGCTTTAACTTTTACCCCTCCTGCGGTTCCTGTTCCTCTTCACCACCTCCCTCTTTCTGTCTGGTTATCTCGCCTACAGGATTCTCTTTCCGTTCGTATTTCTGATGTTTCTCCTCGTGTTGTTCCTTCTTTGCCCCCGTGGAGGGTCCCTCTTCCGCGGTTTTGTACATCCTTGACTCGTATCACTAAAGCTTTTACCCCTCCTACAGTTCTAAAACGCCTTTTCCTCGAGCACTTTTCTTCTCACTCCCGCTCCGTTTCTGTCTTCACCGATGGGTCTAAGTCAGCGGACGGTGTTGGCTACTCTGTTGTTTTTCCTGATCGCACTTATATGTGTCGCTTGCCTCCGGAGACTAGCATCTTTACAGCGGAACTTTATGCTATTCTCTATGCTCTTCGTCTCCTGCTTTCTCGTTGTCAGTCTTCCTTTGTGGTTGTTGTTGACTCTCGTAGTGCCCTCATGGCTCTCGGGTGCTTTAATCCAGTTCATCCGGTAGTTGTCGAGATCCAGCATTGGCTGTTTCTCGTTCACAGTAAATTTAAGTCGGTTGAGTTTTGTTGGGTTCCCAGCCATATTGGCGTGTCTTTAAATGAGCGTGCGGATGCTGCCGCTAAGGAAGCTGTCCGCTCTTGTCCCATCTCTCGTAAAGGCATTCCGTATTCCGACTTTTACCCGGTTATCCATTCCTCAGTCCTTACCCGTTGGCAGGCTTCTTGGTTGTCTGTTACTGGTAACAAGCTACGTACTCTTAAATGTTGTGTTTCCTCGTGGCCGTCCTCCTTCCACCGTAACCGGCGGTGGGAAACAGCTCTGGCGAGGTTGCGTATTGGCCATACTCGCTTAACCCATGGTCACTTGATGGAGCGCCGCCCTGCTCCTTATTGTCCTAGTTGCATTGTCCCTCTTACGGTCGTGCATGTCCTTCTTGAATGTCCTGACTTCCAGGACGAGCGTGTGTCTTGCTTTCCGACCGCCCCTCGCGGTCACCTGTCCCTCGATAGAATTCTTGGTGACTCGGATACTTTTGATATCGTTCGCCTTATGCGTGTTTGTTCTCGTATTGGCATCCTTGGTGATATTTAGCGCCCTCTGATTATTTTGCGTATTTGATGGTGCTACATAGCCTTCCCGGTTTGGTGCCTTCTTTTGATAATTACTTACTTATTTTCTTGCAAGGGTTCCCAGCTGAGCTTCTGTGTAGATCGCCCTCTCCCCCTCCGCTCTCTTGTGGACAATATTCACAGTATAATGTTAACAACTTACATGGAGTTTACTACAAGTAAACTTCCGTCCCCTGAGAGTCTCTTATAGGAGCAGTGATGGCGGGCCGCGTAGAGGCTCATCATATAAAATGGCTGACTAGAGGCACATAAAATGGCCGCCTAGAGGCACATAAAATGGCCGCCTAGAGGCACATAAAATGGCCGCCAGGAGGCACATAAAGGGCCGCCTAGAGGCACACAAAGGGCCGCCTAGAGGAACATAATAGGTCGCCTAGAGGCAAATAAAATGGCCGCCTAGAGGCAAATAAAACGGCCGCCTAGAGGCAAATAAAATGGCCGCCTAGAGGCTCTTAAAATTGGCCCCATAAAAGCCCATAAACGGGTCGCCTACAGGCACAAAAAGGGCCTCCTAGAGGCACATAAAATGGCCGCCATGAGGCCAAAAAAAGTCCGCCTTGAGGCACATAAAATGGCCACCTGGAGGCCCATAAAATGGCCGCCTCGAGGCACAAAAAATGGCCGCCACGAGGCACATAAAATGGCCGCCAAGAAGCCCAAAAAAGGGCCGCCTATAGGCAAATAAAATTGCCACCTAGAAATGCATAAAGGAGCCGCCTAGAGGTACATAAAGGGGCCGCCTAGAGGTACATAAAAGGGCCGCCTAGAGGTGCATAAAGGGGCCGCCTAGAGGCACATAAAAGGGCCGCCTAGAGGTGCATAAAGGGGCCGCCTAGAGGCACATAAAGGGGCCGCCTAGAGGTACATAAAGGGGCCGCCTAGAGGTACATAAAGGGGCCGCCTAGAGGTGCATAAAGCGGCCGCCTAGAGGTACATAAAGGGGCCGCCTAGAGGTGCATAAAGGGGCCGCCTAGAGGTACATAAAGGGGCCTCCTAGAGGCACATAAAGTGGCCGCCTAGAGGCACATAAAGGGGCCGCCTAGAGGTGCATAAAGGGGGCCACCTAGAAGCCCAAAAAAGGGCCGCCTAGAGGTGCATAAAGGGCCGCCTAGAGGTACATAAAGCGCCGCCTAGAGGTGCATAAAGAGGCCGCCTAGAGGTGCATAAAGGGGCCGCCTAGAGGCACATAAAGGGGCCGCCTAGAGCTGCATAAAGGGGCCACCTAGAAGCCCAAAAAAGGGCCGCCTAGAGGTGCATAAAGGGGCCGCCTAGAGGTACATAAAGGGCCGCCTAGAGGCACATAAAGGGCCGCCTAGAGGTACATAAAGGGGCAGCCAAGAGGCACATAAAGTGGCCGCCAAGAGGTGCATAAAGGGGCCGCCTAAAGGCACATAAAGGGGCCGCCTAGAGCTGCATAAAGGGGCCACCTAGAAGCCCAAAAAAGGGCCGCCTAGAGGTGCATAAAGGGGCCGCCTAGAGGTACATAAAGGGCCGCCTAGAGGCACATAAAGGGCCGCCTAGAGGTACATAAAGGGGCAGCCAAGAGGCACATAAAGTGGCCGCCTAGTGGTGCATAAAGGGGCCGCCTAGAGGTGCATAAAGGGCCGACTAGAGGCACATAAAGGGCCGACTAGAGGCACATAAAGGGGCCGAGTAGAGGCACATAAAGGGGCCGCCTAGAGGCACATAAAGAGGGCGCCTAGAGGCACATAAAGGGGCCGCCTAGAGGCACATAAAGTTGCCGCCTAGAGGTGCATAAAGGGGCCGCCTAGAGGCACATAAAGTTGCCGACTAGAGGCACATAAAGGGGCCGCCTAGAGGCACATAAAGGGGCCGACTAGAGGCACATAAAGGGGCCGCCTAGAGGCACATAAAGGGCCGCCTAGAGGTGCATAAAGGGGCCGCCTAGAGGTGCATAAAGAGGCCGCCTAGAGGTGCATAAAGGACCGCCTAGAGGCACATAAAGGGCCGCCTAGAGGCACATAACGGGGCCGCCTAGAGGCACATAAAGGGCCGCATAGAGGCACATATGGGGCCGCCTAGAGGCACATAAAAGGTCGCCTAGAGGCACATAAAGGGCCGCCTAGAGGCACATAAAGGGGCCGCTTAGAGGCACATAAAGGGCCGCCTAGAGGCACATAAAGGGGCCGCCTAGAGGTGCATAAAGGGGCCGCTTAGAGGTGCATAAAGGGTCCGCCTAGAGGTGCATAAAGGGGCCGCCTAGAGGCACATAAAGGGGCCGCCTAGAGGCACATAAAAAGGTCGCCCAGAGGTACATAATGGGTCGCCTGGAGGTACATAAAAAGGCCGCCTAGAGGCCCAAAAAAGGGCCGCCTAGAGCCACAAAAAATTGCCACCTTAAGGTCCATGGAACGGCCGCCTACATTCACATAAAATGGACGTCTAGAAGCCCCTAATTGGCCGCCATGAGGCCTATTAAGCGGCCGCCTTAGAGCACATAAAATGGCCACCTAGACGCAAATAAAATGGCCGCCTAGCGGCTCCTAGAATAGCCCCCTAGAATCCCATAAAGGGGCCGCCTAGAGGCATATAAAGGGGCCGCCTAAAGGCACATAAAAGGGACGCCTAGAGGCACATTTACAGTCTCCGTGGTGTAGTGGTAAGACACTCGCCTGGCGTTCCGCGAGCGCTATGTCATGGGTTCGTATCCTGGCCGGGGAGGATTTACTGGGCGCAATTCCTTAACTGTAGCCTCTGTTTAACATAAGAACATAAGAACATAAGAACAAAGGTAACTGCAGAAGGCCTATTGGCCCATACGAGGCAGCTCCTATTCTATAACCACCCAATCCCACTCATATACTTGTCCAACCCGTGCTTGAAACAATCGAGGGACCCCACCTCCACAATGTTACGCGGCAATTGGTTCCACAAATCAACAACCCTGTTACTGAACCAGTATTTACCCAAGTCTTTCCTAAATCTAAACTTATCCAATTTATATCCATTGTTTCGTGTTCTGTCCTGTGTTGATACTTTTAATACCCTATTAATATCCCCCCGGTTATGTCCATTCATCCACTTGTAAACCTCTATCATGTCACCCCTAACTCTTCGCCTTTCCAGTGAATGCAACTTAAGCTTTGTTAATCTTTCTTCATATGAAAGATTTCTAATTTGGGGAATTAACTTAGTCATCCTACGCTGGACACGTTCAAGTGAATTTATATCCAGAATTTATAACGAATTTATAACGCAACAGTAAAATGTGTACTTGGATGAAAAAACGATTCTTCGCGGCAGGGGATCGTATTCCAGGGACCATAGGATTAAGGACTTGCCCGAAACGCTACGCGTACTAGTGGCTGTACAAGATTGTAACAACTCTTGTATATATCTCAAAAAAAAAAAAAAAAAAAAAAAAAACATTAAGGGGCCCCATAGAGTCACATAAGGGGCCGCCTAAAGGCACATAAAGTGACGCCTAGAGGCACATATAGGGACACCTAGAGACAAATAAAGGGGCCTTCTAGAGGCACATAAAGGGGCCCCCTAGATGCCCTTAAAGGGGCGCCTTAAGGCACATAAAATGGCTGCCTAGAGACCCAAAATATAAAATGGTAGTCTTTAGGCCCATAAAAGGGCCGCCTGAGAGCACATAAAATGGTCGCCTAGAGGTGCATAAAGGGCCGCTTAGGGGTACATAAAGGGGCCGCCTAGAGGTGCCTAAAATGACCGCCTAGAGGTACATAAAGGGGCCGCCTAGAGGTGCCTAAAATGACCGCCAAGAGGCACATAAAATGGCCGCCTCGATGCCCAAAAAAGGGCCGCCTAGAGGTGCACAAAGGAGCCGCCTAAAGGCACATAAAGGAGCCGACTAGAGGCACATAAAGGGCCGCCTAGAGGCACATAAAGGGCCGCCTAGAGGCACATAAAGGGCCGCCTAGAGGCACATAAAGGAACGCCTAGAGGACCAAAGAATGGCCGGCTAGAGGACCAAGAATGGCCGCCTAGAGGACCAAAGAAGGGCCACCTAGAGGTACATAATGGGGCAGCTTAGAGGCACATAAAGGGCCGCTTAGAGGCACATAAAGAGTCGCCTAGAGGCACATAAAGGGCCGACTAGAGGCACATAAAGGGCCGCCTAGAGGTACATAAAGGGGCCGCCTAGAGGCACATAAAGGGCCGCCTAGAGGCACATAAAGAGTCGCCTAGAGGCACATAAAGGAGCCGCCTAGAGGCACATAAAGGAGCCGCCTAGACGCACATAAAGGAGCCGCCTAGAGGCACATAAAGGAGCCGCCTAGAGGCACATAAAGGAGCCGCCTAGAGGCACATAAAACGCCGCCTAGAGGTACATAAAAGCCGGCCTAGAGGCACATAAAGGGGCCGCCTAGAGCCACAAAAAGGGGCCGTCTAGAGTTGCATAAAGGGGCCGCCTAGAGCCACAAAAAGGGGCCGTCTAGAGGAACATAAAGGGGCCGCCTAGAGGCATATAATGGGGCCGACAAGAGGTAAATAAAGGGGCCGCCTAAAGGTATATAAAGAGCCGCCTAGAGGCACATAAAGGGCCGCCTAGAGGCACATAAAGAGCCGCCTAGAGGCACATAAAGGGGCGCCTAGAGGCACATAAAGGGCCGCCTAGAGGCACATAAAGGGCCGCCTAGAGGCACATAAAGGGCCGCCAAGAGGTGCATAAAAGGGCCGCCTAGAGGTACTTAAAGGGGCCGCCTAGAGGTACATAAATGGGCCGCCTAGAGGCACATAAATAGGTCGCCTAGAGGTACATAAAAAGGCCGCCTAGAGGTACATAATGAGGTCACCTAGAGGTACATAAAGGGCCACCTACGGGTGCATAAAGGGGCCGCCTAGAGGCACATAAAGGGCCGCCTAGAGGTACATAAAATGTTCGCAAAGAGGCCCAAAAAAGGGCCGTCTAGAGGCACATAAAAAGGCCGCCAAGAGGTGCATAAAGGGGCCGCCTAGAGGTGCATAAAGGGCCGCCTAGAGGTACATAAAGTGGCCGCCAAGAGACACATAAAGGGCTGCTTAGAGGCACATAAAGGGCCGCCTAAAGGCACATAAAATGGCTGCCTAGAGGCCAAAAAATTACCAGCTATAGGCACATAAAATGGCCGCATTTTGGCCCATAAAAGAGCTGCCTTGTAGAACATAAAATGGCCCTTTCGAAGCCCATAATTGGAGCGCCTAGAGGAAAAATAAAATGGCCGCCTAGAGGGCATAAAGGGGCCGCTTAGAGGTGCATAAAGGAGTCGCCTAGAGGTTCATAAAGGGACGCCTGGAGGTACATAAAGGGGCCGCCTAGAGGTACATAAAGGCCCGCCAGGAGGCACATAAAGGGCCGCCTATAGGCACGTAAAGGGGCCCCCTAGAGGCACATAAAGGGCCACCTAGAGGTACATAATGGGCCGCCTGGAGGTACATAAGGGGCCGCCTAGAGGTACATAAAGGGCCGCCTGGAAGCACATAAAATGGCCGCCTAGAAGCCCAAAAAAGGGGCCCCCTAGAGGCACATAAATTGACCGCCTGTAGGCCCATAAATGGGCCGCCATGTAGGACACAAAATGGCCGCTTTGAAGCCCATAAAACGACAGCCTAGAGGGACATAAAATGGCCGCCTAGAGGCCCATAAATTACCGCCTGAAAGCACATAAAATGGCCGCAAGGAGGCCCAAAAAAGGGCCGTCTAGAGGCAAATAAGCTGGCCGTCTAGAGGCACATAAAATGGCCGCCTAGAGGTACATAGAGGGGTCCGTCTAGAGGTGCATAAAAGTCCTCCAAGAGGCATATAAAGGGCCGCCTTGAGGAACATAATGGGTCGCCTGGAGGTATATAAAGGGGCTGCCTAGAGGCACACAAAGGGGCTGCCTAGAGGCACATAAAGGGGCCGCTTAGAGGCACGTAAAATGGGTGCCTAGAGGCCCAAAAAAGGGCCGGCTTGAGACACATAAAATGGCCGCATTTAGGCCCATAAATGGGCTGCCTTGTAGGACATAAAATGGCCCACCAGAAGCTCATAAATGGAGCGCCTAGAGGCACATAAAAAGATCGCCTAGAAGCCCGAAAAAGGGCCGCCTAGAGGTGCATAAAGGAGCCGCCTAGAGGTGTATAAAGAGCCGCCTAGAGGTACATAAAGGGCCGCCTAGAGGCACATAAAGGGCCGCCTAGAGTCGTATAAAGGTCCGCCAAGAGGCACATAAAGGGCCGCCTAGAGGCACATAAAGGTGCCGCCGAGAGGTGCATAAAGGGCCGCCTAGAGGTGTATAAAGGGCCGCCTAGAGGTACATAAAGGGCCGCCTAGAGGCACATAAAGGGCCGCCTAGAGTCATATAAAGGTCCGCCAAGAGGCACATAAAGGGCCGCCTAGAGGCACATAAAGGGCCGCCTAGAGGCACATAAAGAGTCGCCTAGAGGCACATAAAAGAGCTGCCTAGAGGCACATAAAGGGCCGCCTAGAGGAACATAAAGGGCCGCCTAAAGGTACATAAAGGAACCGCCTAGAGGCACATAAAATGACACCCAAAAGATGCATAAAGGGGCTGCCTAGAGGTATATAAAGGGCCGCCTAGAGGTACATAAAGGGCCGCCTAGAGGTACATAAAAGGGCCGCCTAGAGGTACATAAAAGGGCAGCCTAGAGGTGCATAAAAGGGCCGCCTAGAGGTACATAAAGGGGCAGCCTAGTGGTACATAAAGGGCTGCCTAGAGGTACATAAAAGGGCCGCCTAGAGGTGCATAAAGGGCTGCCTAGAGGCACATAAAGGGCCGCCTAGAGGTGCATAAAGGGGCAGCCTAGAAGTACATAAAGGGCTGCCTAGAGGTACATAAAAGGGCCGCCTAGAGGTGCATAAAGGGCCGCCTAGAGTCACATAAAGGGCCGCCTAGAGGTGCATAAAGGGGCAACCTAGAGGTACATAGAGGGCTTCCTAGAGGTACATAAAGGGCAGCCTAGAGGTACATAAAGGGGCCGCCTAGAGGTACATAAAGGGCTGCCTAGAGGTACATAAAAGGGCAGCCTAGAGGTGCATAAAGGGACCGCCTAGTGTCACATAAAGGGCCACCTAGAGGTGCATGAAGGGCCGCGTAAAGACACAAAAAGGGCCTGATTGATACCTGGTTACCTGGTTAATGGGGTTCTGGGAGTTCTTATACTCCCCAAGCCAGGCCCGAGGCCAGGCTCGACTTGTGAGAGTCTGGTCCACCAGGCTGTTGCTTGGAGTGACCCGCAGGCCCACATACCCACCACAGCCCGACTGATCCGGAACTTCTCTTAGAAAACCGTCCAGTTTTCTCTTGAAAATGTCCACGGTTGTTCCGGCAATATTTCTTATAGTCGCTGGGAGGACGTTGAACAACCGTGGACCTCTGATGTAAATACAGTGTTCTCTGATTGTGCCTATGGCACCTCTGCTTTTCACTGGTTCAATCTTCTATTTTCTTCAATGTCATTCACTCCAGTACGTTGTTATTTTACTGTGTAGATTTGGGACCTGACCCTCCAGTATTTTCCATGTGGATATTATTTGGTATCTCTCTCGTCTCCTTTCTAGAGAGTACATTTGGAGAGCTTTGAGACGATCCCAATAATTTAGGTGTTTTATCTCGTTTATGCGTGCCGTATATGTTCTCTGTATTCCCTCTATTTCAGCAATCTCTCCTGCTCTGAAGGGGGAAGTGAGTACTGAGCAGTACTCGAGACGGGACAACACAAGTGACTTGAAGAGTACAACCATTGTGATGGGATCCCTGGATTTGAAAGTTCTTGTAATCCATCTGATCAATTTTCTGGCTGACGCAATATGTGCTTGGTTATGCTCCCTAAACGTTAGATCGTCCGACATCATTATTCCCAAATCCATGACATGCTGTTTTTCTTCTGTGGAAAGATTCGATTGTATTTTGTACCTTGTATTATGTTTCAGATCCGCCGTACCTGAGTACCTGAAATTTATCACTGTTAAACATCATGTTATTTTCTGCTGCCCAATCGAAAACTTTGTTGACATCTGCTTGTAGTTTTTCAATGTCTTCAGCAGAGGTAATTTTCATGCTGATTTTTGTGTCATCTGCAAAGGACGACACGAAGCTGTGACGTGTATTTTTGTCTATATCAGATATGAGAATAAGGAACAGTAGCGATGCAAGGACTGTACCTTGAGGTACAGAGCTTTTTACATTGCTTGCCACGTAGAGGCACATAAAGGGACCCCATAGAGTCACATAAGGGGCCGCCTAGAGGCACATAAAGGGCCGCTTAGAGGCACATAAAGGGCCGCCTAGAGGCACATAAAGGGACCGCCTAAAGGCACATAAAGGGCCGCTTAGAAGCAAATAAAGGGCCGCCTAGAGGCACATAAGGGCCGCCTAGAGGAACATAAAGGGGGCCGCCTAGAGGTACATAAAGGGCCGCCTAGAGGCACATAAAGGGCCGCCTAGAGGAACATAAAGGGCCGCCTAGAGTCACATAGAGGGCCGCCTAGAGGCACATAAAGGGCCGCCTAGAGGAACATAAAGGGCCGCCTAGAGGCACATAAGAGCCGCCTAGAGGCACATAGAGGGCCGCCTAGAGGTACATAAAGGGGGCTGCCTAGAGGCACATAAAGAGCCGCCTAGAGGCACATAGAGGGCCGCCTAGAGGCACATAGAGGGCCGCCTAGAGGCACATAGAGGGCCGCCTAGAGGTACATAAAGGGCCGACTAGAGGCACATAAAGGGCCGCCTAGAGGCACATAGAGGGCCGCCTAGAGGCACATAGAGGGCCGCCTAGAGGCACATAAAGGGGCTGCCTACAGGCACATAAAGGCGGCCCTTATGTGCCGCCTAGAAGCACATACAGGGCCGCTTTGAGGCACATAAAGGGGCCGCCTAGAAGCACATAAAGGGCCGCCTAGAAGCACATACAGGGCCGCTTAGAGGCACATAAAGGGGCCGCCTAGAAGCACATAAAGGGCCACCTAGAGGCATAAAATTGCCGCCTAGAGGCCCAAATAAGGGCGAGAGCAAGGCAAGAGCCTCTAGGCGGCACATAAAGGGCCGCCTAGAGGCACATAGAGGGCCGCCTAGAGGCACATAGAGGGCCGCCTAGAGGCACATAGAGGGCCGCCTAGAGGCACATAGAGGGCCGCCTAGAGGCACATAGAGGGCCGCCTATAGGTACATAAAGGGCCGCCTGGAGGTACATAGAGGACCGCCTAGAGGCACATAGAGGGCCGCCTAGAGGCACATAGAGGGCCGCCTAGAGGCACATAGAGGGCCGCCTAGAGGCACATAGAGGGCCGCCTAGAGGCACATAAAGGACCGCCTAGAGGAACATAAAGGGCCGCCTAGAGGCACATAGAGGGCAGCCTAGAGGCACATAAAGGGCCGCCTAGAGGCACATAAAGGGCTGCCTAGAGGCACATAGAGGGCCGCCTAGAGGTACATAAAGGGCCGCCTAGAGGCACATAGAGGGCCGCCTAGAGGCACATAAAGGGCCGCCTAGAGGTACATAAAGGGGCCGCCTAGAGGCACATAGAGGGCCGTCTAGAGGCACATAGAGGACCGCCTAGAGGAACATAGAGGGCCGCCTAGTGGTCCATAAAGTGCCGCCTAGAGGCACATAGAGGGCCGCCTAGAGGCACATAGAGGACCGCCTAGAGGAACATAGAAGGCCGCCTAGAGGCACATAGAGGGCCGCCTAGAGGCACATAGAGGGCCGCCTAGAGGTACATAAAGGGCCGCCTAGAGGCACATAGAGGGCCGCCTAGAGGCACATAAAGGGGCAGCCTAGAGATACATAAAGGGGCCGCCTAGAGGTACATAAAGGGCTGCCTAGAGGTACATAAAAGGGCAGCCTAGAGGTGCATAAAGGGACCGCCTAGTGTCACATAAAGGGCCGCCTAGAGGTGCATGAAGGGCCGCGTAAAGACACAAAAAGGGCCTGGTTGATACCTGGTTACCTGGTTAATGGGGTTCTGGGAGTTCTTATACTCCCCAAGCCAGGCCCGAGGCCAGGCTCGACTTGTGAGAGTCTGGTCCACCAGGCTGTTGCTTGGAGCGACCCGCAGGCCCACATACCCACCACAGCCCGACTGATCCGGAACTTCTCTTAGAAAACCGTCCAGTTTTCTCTTGAAAATGTCCACGGTTGTTCCGGCAATATTTCTTATAGTCGCTGGGAGGACGTTGAACAACCGCGGACCTCTGATGTAAATACAGTGTTCTCTGATTGTGCCTATGGCACCTCTGCTTTTCACTGGTTCAATCTTCTATTTTCTTCCATGTCATTCACTCCAGTACGTTGTTATTTTACTGTGTAGATTTGGGACCTGACCCTCCAGTATTTTCCATGTGGATATTATTTGGTATCTCTCTCGTCTCCTTTCTAGAGAGTACATTTGGAGAGCTTTGAGACGATCCCAATAATTTAGGTGTTTTATCTCGTTTATGCGTGCCGTATATGTTCTCTGTATTCCCTCTATTTCAGCAATCTCTCCTGCTCTGAAGGGGGAAGTGAGTACTGAGCAGTACTCGAGACGGGACAACACAAGTGACTTGACGAGTACAACCATTGTGATGGGATCCCTGGATTTGAAAGTTCTTGTAATCCATCTGATCAATTTTCTGGCTGACGCAATATTTGCTTGGTTATACTCCCTAAACGTTAGATCGTCGGACATCATTATTCCCAAATCCATGACACGCTGTTTTTCTACTGTGGAAAGATTCGATTGTGTTTTGTACCTTGTATTATGTTTCAGATCCGCCGTACCTGAGTACCTGAAATTTATCACTGTTAAACATCATGTTATTTTCTGCTGCCCAATCGAAAACTTTGTTGACATCTGCTTGTAGTTTTTCAATGTCTTCAGCAGAGGTAATTTTCATGCTGATTTTAGTGTCATCTGCAAAGGACGACACGACGCTGTGACGTTTACTTTTGTCTATATCAGATATGAGAATAAGGAACAGTAGCGGTGCAAGGACTGTACCTTGTGGTACAGAGCTTTTAACATTGCTTGCCGCGTAGAGGCACATAAAGGGACCCCATAGAGTCACATAAGGGGCCGCCTAGAGGCACATAAAGGGCCGCCTAGAGGCACATAAAGGGCCGCCTAGAGGCACATAAAGGGCCGCCTAGAGGCACATAAAGGGGCCGCCTGGAGGCACTTGGAAGCCTAGAGGCACATAAAGGGGCCGCCTAGAGACACATAATGGGGCCGCCTAGAGGCACATAAAGGGCCGCCTAGAGGCACATAAAGGGCCGTCTATAGGTACATAAAGGGCCGCCTATAGGCACATAAAGGAGCCGCCTAGAGGCACATAATGGGGCCGTCTATAGGCACATAAAGGGCCGCCTATAGGCACATAAAGGGGCCGCCATGAGGCACATAAAGGGCCGCCAAGAGGCACATAAAGGGCCGCCAAGAGGCACATAAAGAGGCCACCATGAGGCACATAAATGGCCGCCTTGAGGTACATACTGGGTCGCCTACAGGGTCAAAAATGGGCCGCCTAGAAGCACATACAGGGCCGCTTTGAGGCACATAAAGGGGCCGCCTAGAAGCACATATAGGGCCGCCTAGAAGCACATAAAGGGCCGCCTAGAGGCACATAAAGGGCCGCCTAGAAGCACATAAAGGGCCCCCTAGAAGCACATAAAGGGCCGCCTAGAGGCACATAAAGGGGCCGCCTAGAAGCACATAAAGGGCCGCCTAGAGGCACATAAAGGGCCGCCTAGAGGCACAAAGAGGGCCGCCTAGAGGCACATAGAGGGCCGCGTAGAGGTACATAAAGGGCCGCCTAGAGGCACATAAAGGGCCGCCTAGAGGCACATAGAGGGCCGCCTAGAGGCACATAGAGGGCCGCCTAGAGGTACATAAAGGGCCGCCTAGAGGCACATAAAGGGCCGTCTATAGGTACATAAAGGGCCGTCTATAGGTACATAAAGGGCCGCCTAGAGGCACATAGAGGGCCGCCTAGAGGCACATAGAGGGCCGCCTAGAGGCACATAGAGGGACGCCTAGAGGCACATAGAGGGCCGCTTAGAGGCAAATAATGGGGCCACCTAGAGGCACATAAAGAGGCATATAAAGGGCCGCCAGGAGGCACATAAAAGGGCAGCCTAGAGGCATATAAAGAGGCCACCTAGAGGCACGTAAAGGGGCCGCCTAGAGGCACATAAGAAGCGCCATCTTGAGGCACATAAAAGGGCCGCCTAGAGGCACATAAAGGGCTGCCTAAAGGCGCATAAAGGGGCCGTCTAGAGGCACATAAAGGGGCCGCCTAGAGACGCATAAAGAGGCCACCTAGAAGCACATAAAGAGGCCACCTAGAGGTTCATAAAGGGCGCCTAAAGGCACATAAAGGGCCGCCTAGAGGCACATAAAGGCGCCGCCTAGAGGCACATAAAGGGGCCGCCTAGAGGCGTATATGGGGGCTACCTAGCAGTAAATAGGTACTAGTGAGTTTGACGACTGTTGCTGGGTGCTGCCTGGGTGTGTGTGGGGGGGGGGGAGTTAGTTAGGTAGTAACAGTTGAGTGATTGACAGTTGAGAGGTGGGCGGAAAGAGCAGAGCTCAACCCCCACAAGCACAACTAGGTCAATACAGAGAAAGAGGAAGACACATAAGTAAACACGCAGAGAGAGAGACAGACACAGATACTGATCTGGGGTATCTCACATAGTACTATATAACAACATAAGAATAACATGAACTGCATAGGACCCATTCTTCCTTACCACACCGCTCCCATTTATATTCTCCCAAACTCATTCACGTGTGTCTAACCTACGCTTGAAACAATCCGGCGATCCCACACCTATTGTCTTACCTGATAATTTGTACATAAATCCTCAACCGTTTCCATACGAACATTGACACAGGTCTTTCATGAATATAAACTTGTCCAATTTATATCCAGTGTTACCTTAATTTTTTGTATTTAAAACCTTATTTATATCCCATCTATCTATTTATATATTTCAATAATCTCGCCCCTTATTCGTCGACTTTATAGAGAATGTGAATTTAGTTTTTCTTAATCTCTCTTCATAAAGGAGGTTTCTAATTCCTGTTATTGATTGTTATTATTCTCTGAACAAGACCAAGTGAACTTATGTTCATTCTGTAATACAGAGACCAACAATGAACAGTATAATCCAACTGGGGCTCAACAAGGGCAGGAGCAAGGTGAACAATTCTATTAGATATATTGGTGCTACAACATCTAGAAATATATCCCAGAATACTCTTACCTTTATTCAATATATTTATGTACTAAACTGAAACTTCCAGTCTTTCAAGTAACTTGAATAACTTGTCTTCCTTCTGAACTAGCAACAGTCTTCCTTCTGAACTAGCAACAGTCTTCCTTCTGAACTAGCAACAGTCTTCCTCCTGAACTAGCACCAGTCTTCCTTCTGAACTAGCAACAGTCTTCCTTCTGAACTAGCAACAGTCTTCCTTCTGAACTAGCAACAGTCTTCCTTCTGAACTAGCAACAGTCTTCCTTCTGAACCAGCAACAGTCTTCCTCCTGAACTAGCAACAGTCTTCCTTCTGAACTAGCAACAGTCTTCCTTCTGAACTAGCAACAGTCTTACTTCTGAACCAGCAACAGTCTTCCTTCTGAACTAGCAACAGTCTTCCTTCTGAACTAGCAACAGTCTTCCTTCTGAACTAGCAACAGTCTTCCTTCTGAACTAGCAACAGTCTTCCTTCTGAACTAGCAACAGTCTTCCTTCTGAACCAGCAACAGTCTTCCTCCTGAACTAGCAACAGTCTTCCTTCTGAACTAGCAACAGTCTTCCTTCTGAACTAGCAACAGTCTTCCTCCTGAACTAGCAACAGTCTTCCTTCTCAACTAGCAACAGTCTTCCTTCTGAACTAGCAACAGTCTTCCTTCTGAACTAGCACCAGTCTTCCTTCTGAACCAGCAACAGTCTTCCTTCTGAACTAGCAAGAGTGTTCCATGTGAACCAGCAACAGTGTTCCATGTGAACCAGCAACAGTGTTCCTTGTGAACCAGCAACAGTGTTCCTTGTGAACCAGCAACAGTGTTCCATGTGAACCAGTAACAGTGTTCCTTGTGAACCAGCAAGAGTGTTCCTTGTGAACCAGCAACAGTGTTCCTTGTGAACCACCAACCAGTGTTCCTTGTGAACCAGCAACAGTGTTCTTTGTGAACCAGCAACAGTGTTCCTTGTGAACCAGCAACAGTGTTCCTTGTGAACCATCAACAGTGTTCCGTGTGAACCAGCAACAGTGTTCCTTGTGAACCAGCAAGAGTGTTCCTTGTGAACCAGCAAGAGTGTTCCTTGTGAACCATCAACAGTGTTCCTTGTGAACCAGCAACAGTGTTCCTTGTGAACCAGCAACAGTGTTCCGTGTGAACCAGCAACAGTGTTCCTTGTGAACCAGCAACAGTGTTCCTTGTGAACCAGCAACAGTGTTCCATGTGAACCAGCAACAGTGTTCCTTGTGAACCAGCAACAGTGTTCCATGTGAACCAGCAACAGTGTTCCTTGTGAACCAGCAACAGTGTTCCTTGTGAACCAGCAACAGTGTTCCATGTGAACCAGCAACAGTGTTCCTTGTGAACCAGCAACAGTGTTCCTTGTGAACCAGCAACAGTGTTCCATGTGAACCAGCAACAGTGTTCCTTGTGAACCAGCAACAGTGTTCCTTGTGAACCAGCAACAGTGTTCCATGTGAACCAGCAACAGTGTTCCTTGTGAACCAGCAACAGTGTTCCTTGTGAACCAGCAACAGTGTTCCATGTGAACCAGCAACAGTGTTCCTTGTGAACCAGCAACAGTGTTCCTTGTGAACCAGCAACAGTGTTCCATGTGAACCAGCAACAGTGTTCCTTGTGAACCAGCAAGAGTGTTCCTTGTGAACCAGCAACAGTGTTCCTTGTGAACCATCAACAGTGTTCCGTGTGAACCATCAACAGTGTTCCTTGTGAACCAGCAGCAGTGTTCCTTGTGAACCATGAACAGTGTTCCTTGTGAACCATCAACAGTGTTCCGTGTGAACCATCAACAGTGTTCCTTGTGAACCAGCAACAGTGTTACTTGTGAACCATGAACAGTGTTCCTTGTGAACCAGCAACAGTGTTCCTTGTGAACCAGCAACAGCGTTCCTTGTGAACCAGCAACAGTGTTCCTTGTGAACCAGCAACAGTGTTCCTTGTGAACCAGCAACAGTGTTCCTTGTGAACCATCAACAGTGTTCCGTGTGAACCAGCAACAGTGTTCCTTGTGAACCAGCAACAGTGTTCCTTGTGAACCATCAACAGTGTTCCGTGTGAACCAGCAACAGTGTTCCTTATGAACCAGCAATAGTGTTCCTTGTGAACCAGCAAGAGTGTTCCTTGTGAACCAGCAACAGTGTTCCTTGTGAACCATCAACAGTGGTTCCCGTGTGAACCAACAATCAGTGTTCCTTATGAACCAGCCATAGTGTTCCTTGTGAACCAGCAAGAGTGTTCCTTGTGAACAGCAACAGTGTTCCTTGTGAACCATCACAGTGTTCCGTGTGAACCATCAACAGTGTTCCTTGTGAACCAGCAACAGTGTTCCTTGTGAACCAGGAACAGCGTTTCCTTGTGAACCATCAACAGTGTTCCGTGTGAACCATCAACAGTGTTCCTTGTGAACCAGCAACAGTGTTCCTTGTGAACCAGCAACAGTGTTCCGTGTGAACCAGCAACAGTGTTCCTTGTGAACCAGCAACAGTGTTCCTTGTGAACCAGCAACAGTGTTCTATGTGAACCAGCAACAGTGTTCCTTGTGAACCAGCAACAGTGTTCATGTGAACCAGCCAACAGTGTTCCTTGTGAACCAGCAACAGTGTTCCTTGTGAACCAGCAACAGTGTTCCATGTGAACCAGCAACAGTGTTCCTTGTGAACCAGCCAACAGTGTTCCTTGTGAACCAGCAACAGTGTTCCATGTGAACCAGCAACAGTGTTCCTTGTGAACCAGCAACAGTGTTCCTTGTGAACCAGCAACAGTGTTCCTTGTGAACCAGCAACAGTGTTCCATGTGAACCACAACAGTGTTCCTTGTGAACCAGCAACAGTGTTCCATGTAACCAGCAACAGTGTTCCTTGTGAACCAGCAACAGTGTTCCTTGTGAACCAGCAACAGTGTTCCATGGTGAACCAGCAACAGTGTTCCTTGTGAACCAGCACAGGTGTTCCTTGTGACCACCAACAGTGTTCCATGTGAACCAGCAACAGTGTTCCTTGTGAACCAGCAACAGTGTTCCTTGTGAACCAGCAACAGTGTTCCATGTGAACCAGCAACAGTGTTCCTTGTGAACCAGCAACAGTGTTCTTTGTGAACCAGCAAACAGTGTTCCATTGTGAACCAGCAACGAGTGTTCCCTTGTGAACAGCAACAGTGGTTCCTTGTGAACCAGCAACAGTGTTCCATTGTGAACCATCAACAGTGTTCCTTGTGAACAAGCATGAGTGTTCCTTGTGAAACCAGCCAACAGTCGTCCTTGTGAACCATCAACAGTGTCCGTTTGAACCTATCAAACAGTGTTCCTTGTGAACCAGCAGCAGTGGTTCCTTCGTGAACCATGCACAGTGTTCCTTGTGAACTATCAAACAGTGTTTCCGTTCTGTGAACCATCAACAGTGTTTCCTTGTGAACCAGCCAACAGGTTTCCTTGTGAACCAATGCAACAGTGTGCCTTGTGGAACCAGCCACAGTGTTCCTAGCTGAACTCAGCCAACCGATGTTCCTTGTGAACCAGCAACAGTGTTCCTTGTGAACCAGCAACAGTGTCCTTGTGAACCCAGCCACAGTGTTCCTGTGAACCCTCAACAGTGTTGCCGTGGGAACCAGCCAACAGTGTTCCTGGTTAACCAGCAACAGTGTTCCTTGTGAACCATCAACAGTGTTCCGTGTGAACCAGCAACAGTGTTCCTTATGAACCAGCAATAGTGTTCCTTGTGAACCAGCAAGAGTGTTCCTTGTGAACCAGCAACAGTGTTCCTTGTGAACCATCAACAGTGTTCCGTGTGAACCAGCAACAGTGTTCCTTATGAACCAGCAATAGTGTTCCTTGTGAACCAGCAAGAGTGTTCCTTGTGAACCAGCAACAGTGTTCCTTGTGAACCATCAACAGTGTTCCGTGTGAACCATCAACAGTGTTCCTTGTGAACCAGCAACAGTGTTCCTTGTGAACCATGAACAGTGTTCCTTGTGAACCATCAACAGTGTTCCGTGTGAACCATCAACAGTGTTCCTTGTGAACCAGCAACAGTGTTCCTTGTGAACCATGAACAGTGTTCCTTGTGAACCAGCAACAGTGTTCCTTGTGAACCAGCAACAGCGTTCCTTGTGAACCAGCAACAGTGTTCCTTGTGAACCAGCACAGTGTTTCCTTGTGAACCACCACATAGTGTTCCTTGTGAACAGCCAACAGTGTTCCTTGTGAACCAGCAACAGTGTTCCTTGTGAACCATCAACAGTGTTCCTTGTGAACCAGCAACAGTGTTCCTTGTGAACCATCAACAGTGTTCCTTGTGAACCAGCAACAGTGTTCCTTGTGAACCAGTAACAGTGTTCCTTGTGAACCAGCAACAGTGTTCCTTGTGAACCAGCAACAGTGTTCCTTGTGAACCAGCAACAGTGTTCCTTGTGAACCAGCAACAGTGTTCCTTGTGAACCAGCAACAGTGTTCCTTGTGAACCAGCAACAGTGTTCCTTGTGAACCAGCAACAGTGTTCCTTGTGAACCAGCAACAGTGTTCCTTGTGAACCAGCAACAGTGTTCCTTGTGAACCAGCAACAGTGTTCCTTGTGAACCAGCAACAGTGTTCCTTGTGAACCAGCAACAGTGTTCCTTGTGAACCAGCAACACAGTTCAGGAGAGAACAGCCCGCCACAGTCACACAGTCAGCCCCACAACATTAGGGTTCCGGCCTCCGGACAAATACTTGGTAAACAATAATTTGAAAGCAGTTATTACGGACTGATCACAGGAATATTAACATATATTTTCTTCCCATCATCCCGAGCCCGCAGCTGCGAGAACATGTGACTTTTACAGTTGTCAAAAGACAGAGGAAGATGGAGACAGAGGCAGGTAGGGAGAAATGTGAAGAGGGAGAGAGAGGGAGGAGACGGAGAGGGAGGGAAAGAGAGAGGGAGAGGAGAAGGAGAGAGGTGGAGAGAGAGGAGAGAGAGAGAGAGAGAGAGAGAGAGAGAGAGAGAGAGAGAGAGAGAGAGAGAGAGAGAGAGAGAGAGAGAGAGAGAGAGAGAGAGAGAGAGAGAGAGAGAGAGAGAGAGAGAGAGAGAGAGAGAGAGAGAGAGAGAGAGAGAGAGAGAGAGAGAGAGAGAGAGAGAGAGAGAGAGAGAGAGAGAGAGAGAGAGAGAGAGAGAGAGAGAGAGAGAGAGAGAGAGAGAGAGAGAGAGAGAGAGAGAGAGAGAGAGAGAGAGAGAGAGAGAGAGAGAGAGAGAGAGAGAGAGAGAGAGAGAGAGAGAGAGAGAGAGAGAGAGAGAGAGAGAGAGAGAGAGAGAGAGAGAGAGAGAGAGAGAGAGAGAGAGAGAGAGAGAGAGAGAGAGAGAGAGAGAGAGAGAGAGAGAGAGAGAGAGAGAGAGAGAGAGAGAGAGAGAAGAGAGACCCGGGCTCCACTTGGTGTCCCTAGTAGTAAATTATAAAACAATTTCGACTAAATTGCTGCCAATAACAGAAACAATGACGATAGATATAATTATGTGAGTCATTTAACACTATTTTCCTCCATAACTTCACTACAACACTGGCCACACACCTGCCAGTCTACCATACAGCAGGGAAAGTTACACTTAACACTATCTTCACTGATAACTTCACTACAAACACTGTCCACACACCTGCCAGTCCACCATACAGCAGGGAAAGTTACACTTAACACTTTCTTCACTGATAACTTCACTAAACAACACTGGCCACACACCTGCCAGTCTACCATACAGCAGGGAAAGTTACACTTAACACTATCTTCACTGATAACTTCACTACAACACTGTCCACACACCTGCCAGTCCACCATACAGCAGGGAAAGTTACACTTAACACTTTCTTCACTGATAACTTCACCACAACACTGTCCACACACCTGCCAGTCCACCATACAGCAGGGAAAGTTACACTTAACACTATCTTCACTGATAACTTCAATACAACACTGTCCACACACCTGTCAGTCTACCATACAGCAGGGAAAGTTACACTTAACACTTTCTTCACTGATAACTTCACTACAACACTGTCCACACACCTGCCAGTCCACCATACAGCAGGGAAAGTTACACTTAACACTTTCTTCACTGATAACTTCACTACAACACTGTCCACACACCTGCCAGTCCACCATACAGCAGGGAAAGTTACACTTAACACTTTCTTCACTGATAACTTCACTACAACACTGTCCACACACCTGCCATGCTATCATACAGCAGGGAAAGTTACACTTAACACTTTCTTCACTGATAACTTTACTACAACACTGTCCACACACCTGCCATGTACCATACAGCAGGGAAAGTTACACTTAACACTGTCTTCACTGATAACTTCACTACAACACTGTCCACACACCTGCCAGTCACCATACAGCAGGCAAAGTTACACTTAACACTGTCTTCACTGATAACTTCACTACAACACTGTCCACACACCTGTCAGTCTACCATACAGCAGGGAATCAACACACTGTACGTGTTTGTGTCTCTCCAAGAAAGTACCAATTGTACTTGGTACAATAGTACCAAGAAAGTACCAAAAGAAAGTAAATAATCACTTAAAGTTCTACACTGACACAACCCATTGTACTTTCTCGTATATAAATAAATCTGCTGCCCGTTCTCAACATTTTTCACTCGTAAAAATGTTCAATAGTTTGTTGATACATTTACGGCGACCAGCCAGGATATGACGGCTCAAGGCTCCACACACCAGTGATTGCACCATCACACGGCCTTGTATACTCACACTCGGTCTTGTATACTTATCACAAGGAGTTATTATTATTATTATTTCACCAGGGAATATTACCCTATTTACCATTACGTGTAATATCAAACGGTAGAGAATGTACACACAGGGCCAGAGTATATTAGTGTAAGTATGAGTACACACGCCCGCTGGCTGGGAGGTCCGGGGGAACACCACCTCTACTGACACACTCCCTCTGTGGGCCCCTGCTTGGCCCCGCGCCTCCAGTGCGCATGCGTCACTCCCGTCTCGTCTCCCCTAGTTGTGCTTGCGGAGGTTGAGCTTCGGCTCTTTGGTCCCGCCTCTCAAGTGTCAATCTACTGGTGTACAGATCTTGATTCTTCGGCTCTATCAAATCTACATATGAAACTGTGTATGGAGTCAGTCTCCACCACATCACTGTCTAATGCATTCCATCTGTTAACTACTCTGACACTGAAAAAGTATTTCTAATGTCTCTGTGGCTCATTTGGGTATTAAGTTTCTACCTGTGTCCCTTGTTCATGTTCCACACGTGCTAATTAGTTGAACTTTGTCCCACCCTGTCAGTTCCTGAAAATTTTGTAGGTGGTGATCATGTCTCCCCTTACTCTTCCGTCATCCAGGGACGTGAGGGGTAGCTCCTGTAGCCTTTCCTCGTAGCTCATATCTCAGTTCTTGGACTAGTCTGGTAACATACCTTGAGGTTACCTTGAGGTGCTTCCGGGGCTTAGCGTCCCCGAGGCCCGGTCGTCGACCAGGCCTCCTGGTTGCTGGACTGATCAGCCAGGCTGTTGGACACGGCTGCTCGCAGCCTGACGTATGAGTCACAGCCTGGTTGCCACTAATATGCACACCGTTTCATACAGATGTGGGAAAAAACACTTAAAAACTAAGACTTAAGACTAAATGAGATCAAAGCATGAAGTGAACTGAAGTAGAAGAAAGAATTACCATAATTACATGTCGAATTAACAACAACAATTGCAACAACGACGAGCGGATAGTCATTTTGAGTAAATAAACTGACGGACTACAATTTTCTTAAGTTTATACATGTCAGTTATTAGCAGTTTTACAAGTTAGTCATTAATGATGTTTGATAATAGGAAGACATAAGTTGACATTTAGGAGGTAACGAATGTTACATGGAGTCGAGTAGGTAGTACTTAGTGCTTCTCTTAAACTGGTTGAGAGATGGACAGTCTTTGACGTGATTGGAAAGGTCATTCCACATTCTGGGTCCCTTGATTTGCATAGCGTTTCTAGTTTAGTTAAGTCTCAATCTTGAATTATGAAATAGATATTTGTTTCTAGTGTGGTGCCCCCAAGAGTTCTGTTACAACCCTTTAGGAAGCGTTTAAGGTCAGGATTGGCATTACAGTTCAGAGTTTAATATATATAGAGTACACATGAGAGGATGTGCAGTGACATAATATCTAACAAATTAAAAATTTAAATAAATGTCCGAGTGCTGTCTAGAGCCAGAGTTTGTTATTGTTCTAATAGCTAATTTATATGGAGTAATTAGAGGACGAAGATAATTTTGGGTAATAGAACCCCAAGCACATATACCATAGTTGAGATAAGGATAGATGAGAGAGCAATAGAGCGTTACAAGCAAGGCCGAGGTACATAATATCTGATATTAGAAAGAATGCCAACTGTTTTAGAAACTTTTTTCGTTATATTTTGAATGTGGCCCCTAGAAAAAAATCAGCTTGTTATCAATGAGAACACCAACAAGTGTAATTTCCAGGGCGGTGGTCACCCGGTGATGTTTGGTGAGATGTGGAGCTGCTTGTCGGCCCACCCACTTTAAGGCCCACTATAAATATACAGAATAAGGCCATTGCTACCCTGCCGCCAACACTCACATCCACATCTCACCAATCATCACCAAGAACAGAAAACGGGACATCACCTCAGTTTCGCGAGCCGAAATCTTCTTGTACATCAGTTTTTGTCCTTAGGTAAAGTATACGTCAGAATGTGACGTGCTATAACGAGAACGGGTTGGGTGAAGGGTAGGGAAGGTGGTGAAGGGTAGGGAAGGTGGTGAAGGGTAGGGAAGGTGGTGAAGGATAGGGAAGGTGGTGAAGGGTAGGGAAGGTGGTGAAGGGTAGGGAAGGTGGTGAAGAGTAGGGAAGGTGGTGAAGGGTAGGGAAGGTGGTGAAGGGTAGGGAAGGTGGTGAAGGGTAGGGAAGGTGGTGAAGGGTA
This sequence comes from Procambarus clarkii, assembly GCF_040958095.1. Taxonomy (NCBI): domain Eukaryota; kingdom Metazoa; phylum Arthropoda; class Malacostraca; order Decapoda; family Cambaridae; genus Procambarus; species Procambarus clarkii. The sequence continues at coordinate 10,655,880 of NC_091195.1, read as the reverse complement.
GGGAAGGTGGTGAAGGGTAGGAAAGGTGGGGAAGGTGGTGAAGGGTAGAGAAGGTGATGATGGGTAGGGAAGGTGTTGATAGGTAGGGAAGGTGGTGAAGGGTAGAGAAGGTGATGAGGGTAGGGAAGGTGTTGATAGGTAGGGAAGGTGGTGAAGGGTAGAGAAGGTGATGATGGGTAGGGAAGGTGTGATAGGTAGGGAAGGTGTGATGGGTAGGGAAGGTCGTGAAGGGTAGGGAAGGTGTTGATAGGTAGGGAAGGTGTTGAAAGGTAGAGAAGGTGGTGAAGGGTAGGGAAGGTGGTGAAGGGTAGGGAAGGTGTTGAAGGGTAGGGAAGGTGGTGAAGGGTAGACAAGGTGGTGAAGGGTAGGGAAGGTGGTGAAGGGTAGGGAAGCTGTTGAACGGTAGGGAAGGTGTGATGGGTAGGGATGTTGATGAAGGGTAGGGAAGGTGTTGATGGGTAGGGAAGGTAGGTGTTGATGGGTAGGGAAGGTGGTGAAGGGTAGAGAAGGTGGTGAAGGGTAGGGAAGGTGGTGAAGGGTAGGGAAGGTGGTGAAGGGTAGGAAGGTGGTGAAGGGTAGGGAAGGTGGTGAAGGGTAGGGAAGGTGGTGAAGGGTAGGGAAGGTGGTGAAGAGTAGGGAAGGTGGTGAAGGTAGGGAAGGTGGTGAAGGGTAGGGAAGGTGGTGAAGGGTAGGGAAGGTGGTGAAGGGTAGGGAAGGTGGTGAAGGGTAGGAAAGGTGGGGAAGGTGGTGAAGGGTAGAGAAGGTGATGATGGGTAGGGAAGGTGTTGATAGGTAGGGAAGGTGGTGAAGGGTAGAGAGGTGATGATGGGTAGGGAAGGTGTGATAGGTAGGGAAGGTGGTGAAGGGTAGAGAAGGTGATGATGGGTAGGGAAGGTGTGAAGGTAGGGAAGGTGTGATGGGTAGGAAGGTCGTGAAGGGTAGGGAAGGTGTTGATAGGTAGGGAAGGTGTTGAAGGTAGAGAAGGTGGTGAAGGGTAGGGAAGGTGGTGAAGGGTAGGGAAGGTGGTGAAGGGTAGGGAAGGTGTTGAAGGGTAGGGAAGGTGGTGAAGGGTAGACAAGGTGGTGAAGGGTAGGGAAGGTGGTGAAGGGTAGGGAAGCTGTGATCGGTAGGGAAGGTGTGATGGGTAGGGAGTTGATGAAGGGTAGGGAAGGTGTGATGGGTAGGGAAGGTGGTGAAGGGTAGAGAAGGTGGTGAAGGGTAGGGAAGGTGGTGAAGGGTAGGGAAGGTGGTGAAGGGTAGGGAAGGTGGTGAAGGGTAGGGAAGGTGGTGAAGGGTAGAGAAGGTGGTGAAGGGTAGGGAAGGTGGTGAAGGGTAGGGAAGGTGGTGAAGGGTAGGGAAGGTGGTGAAGGGTAGTGAAGGTGGTGAAGGGTAGGGAAGGTGGTGAAGGTTAGGGTAGGGAAGGTGGTGAAGGGTAGGGGGTGATGAAGGGTCGGGAAGGTGGTAAAGGGTAGGGAAGGTGGTGAAGGGTAGGGAAGGTGGTGGAGGGTAGGGAAGGTGGTGAAGGGTAGGGAAGGTGTGAAGGGTAGGGAGGGTGGTGAAGGGTAGGGAATGTGGTGAAGGATAGGGAAGATAGTGAAGGGTAGGGAAGGTGGTGAAGGGTAGGGAAGGTGGTGAAGGGTAGGGAAGGTGGTGAAGGGTAGGGAAGGTGGTGAAGGGTAGGGAAGGTGGTGGAGGGTAGGGAATGTGGTGAAGGATAGGGAAGATGGTGATGGGTAGAGAAAGTGGTGAAGGGTAGGGAAGGGGATGAAGGGTTGGGAAGGAGGAATTGGTAGGGAAGTTGTGAAGGGTAGGGAAGGTGGTGAATGGTTGGTAAGGTGGTGAAGGGTAGGGAAGGTGGTGAAGGGTAGGGAAGGTGGTGAAGGGTAGGGAAGGTGGTGAAGGGTAGGGAAGGTGGTGAAGGGTAGGGAAGGTGGTGAAGGGTAGGGAAGGTGGTGAAGGGTAGGGAAGGTGGTGAAGGGTAGGGAAGGTGGTGAAGGGTAGGGAAGGTGGTGAAAGGTAGGGAAGGTGGTGAAGGGTAGGGAAGGTGGTGGAGGGTAGGGAATGTGGTGAAGGATAGGGAAGATGGTGATGGGTAGAGAAAGTGGTGAAGGGTAGGGGAAGGGGATGAAGGGTTGGGAAGGAGGAAATGGTAGGGAAAGTTGTGAAGGGTAGGGAAGGTGGTGAAGAGAAGGGAAGGTGGTGAAAGGTAAGGATGGTAATAATAGGTTTTAAGGGTGGTGAAGAATAGGGATGGTGGTGAAGGGTAGAGAAGGTTTGAATGGGTTGTGAAGGCGGTGAAGAGTAAGGAAGGGATGAAGGAGAAGAGAACGCGATGTAAAGTTAGGAAAGGGGTAAAGGGTAGGGAGGATGGGCATCCTGGTGACGCCTGCGGTGACGAGCAGCGTCTCTCTCACTATCAGCCACAACACCGCTGATGATACAAACACACCACTGTCACAGGGGCCACATTGTCTCCTCTGAGGAGACACCACTGTCACAGGGCCCACATTGTCTCCTCTGAGGAGACACCACTGTCACAGGGGCCCACATTGTCTCCTCTGAGGAGACACCACTGTCACAGGGGCCACATTGTCTCCTCTGAGGAGACACCACTGTCACAGGGCCCACATTGTCTCCTCTGAGGAGACACCACTGTCACAGGGCCCACATTGTCTCCTCTGAGGAGACACCACTGTCACAGGGCCCACATTGTCTCCTCTGAGGAGACACCACTGTCACAGGGGCCACATTGTCTCCTCTGAGGAGACACCACTGTCACAGGGGCCCACATTGTCTCCTCTGAGGAGACACCACTGTCACAGGGGCCACATTGTCTCCTCTGAGGAGACACCACTCTCACAGGGGCCACATTGTCTCCTCTGAGGAGACACCAATGTCACAGGGGCCCATATTGTCTCCTCTGAGGAGACACCACTGTCACAGGGGCCCATATTGTCTCCTCTGAGGAGACACCACTGTCACAGGGGCCCATATTGTCTCCTCTGAGGAGACACCACTGTCACAGGGGCCCACATTGTCTCCTCTGAGGAGACACCACTGTCACAGGGGCCACATTGTCTCCTCTGAGGAGACACCACTCTCACAGGGGCCACATTGTCTCCTCTGAGGAGACACCAATGTCACAGGGGCCCATATTGTCTCCTCTGAGGAGACACCACTGTCACAGGGGCCCATATTGTCTCCTCTGAGGAGACACCACTGTCACAGGGGCCCATATTGTCTCCTCTGAGGAGACACCACTGTCACAGGGGCCCACATTGTCTCCTCTGAGGAGACACCACTGTCACAGGGGCCACATTTGTATAACGGTGGTATTGCCTCCTCTGGGGGGGGGGAGGATGTAGGCGTTTTCCTGGACAGTAAACATCATAGAAAAGTTAGCAGATTAGAGGCCCTCGAGTATCAGGACCCAATCACTGGTTACTGTGAGTGTGTCAGGATATCATCACCGGGACACCTGCTAGTACCGGGACCCAATCACTGGTTACTGTGAGTGTGTCTGGATATCATCACCGGGACACCTGCTAGTACTGGGACACAGTCACTGGTTACTGTGAGTGTGTCAGGATATCATCACCAGGACACCTGCTAGTACCGGGACACAGTCACTGGTTACTGTGAGTGTGTCAGGATAGCGAACATTGGACTCTGAAAGACTTCTGTAACGTGAGCGGGAGAAGCCAGCGGCCTTGAAGTAGTGCCAAGGATTCAGGAGAGTGGGACTAAACACTTCGCGCTCCCTGGAGTAAACTGTGTACTTTCTGGGTGTCGGCTGTTCGTTTCGGGCGACCGGGCGGCGACACTAAATTGTTTATAATCTTTTCGGTCTGCTCACCTTAATATTCCATGTATGTATTTAAATTTGGTATCAATTTGTTCACAAGAGAATGCTCTAGAGGAATATATATGTAAAATTTCACCAAACTCGACATGAGACCCGCACCAAATAAAAAACTATGGCGATTGTTAGCCGGGAGCGTCAAACCGCGCTGAAATGTTTATGATCTTTTCATGTTTGTCAACCCCGGAATTGTTCTATGTCGTTAATTTTGATATCACTGTGACCGCAATAAAATTCCCTACACGGACATATGCATGTAAATGTGGAATCATGGTAGCGGCCCACCCGCAAGAGTGTGAGAAGTGGCTGAAGTGTTATCTCTTACCACACACTGACTGCAGATAGGCGAAACACCTATTGAAAAGTGTATATTCTTTTCACTGTCCTGACCTTAATTTTTGTAGTATGTACTTAATTTTGCACCAATGTCTTCGCAATAGAATGTCCTAGAAGAACATATGTATAAAATGTCACACAAGGATGCGTTAGACCGGCACCAAATAAAAAACTACGTCGATTACACTGGTCGTGTCAACAATACAATGGTCTTACCATGTAGATGCCGTTCTCCCAAATAGGCTATGAAGCTGTTTAAAAAAACGAAAATTTAATGGCAAACATTTTTATACTATCCAAAGTCGATCGGATATGAATTGGATTTTATAGAAATATTTTTTCAAATGCCGCTTGAGGTGCGTTCAAGAGAAAAAAAATATGTCGTGCTCAAGCGACATATGGTTGCGAAAGTGCTAAATTGTGTGCAATCTAAAGGCGCTCATTTTGAAACCATTACCAGATTGATCGGATAAAATTTAAATTTTTAACAAATATTTTAATGAACAACTCCGGACGTCGTCGCTAAAGCGGCGAAGTGCTCTAGCGACAACTAATTAATCTCTGTACTAATCCTAAGAGCCGTGATTAAGCTCTGTACTAATCCTAAGAGCCGTGATTAAGCTCTGTACTATCCTAGGAGCCGTGATTAAGCTCTGTACTATCCTAAGAGCCGTGATTAAGCTCTGTACTATCCTAGGAGCCGTGCATAAGCTCTGTACTATCCTAAGAGCCGTGATTAAGCTCTGTACTATCCTAGGAGCCGTGATTAAGCCCTGTACTATCCTAAGAGCCGTGATTAAGCTCTGTACTATCCTAAGAGCCGTGATTAAGCTCTGTACTATACTAAGAGCCGTGATTAAGCTCTGTACTACCCTAGGAGCCGTGATTAAGCCCTGTACTATCCTAAGAGCCGTGATTAAGCTCTGTACTATACTAAGAGCCATGATTAAGCTCTGTACTGTCCTAAGAGCCGTGATTAAGCTCTGTACTATCCTAAGAGCCGTGATTAAGCTCTATACTATCCTAAGAGCCGTGATTAAGCTCTGTACTATCCTAAGAGCCGTGATTAAGAAGTCAGTGTTTACCATGCGGGTTGAGTGTACGGGGGAGGGGGACAACACCTGTGTGTTCGTACAGTTGTGTACACGTCTGTGTGTGTGTGTGTCAGCACGGGTGACAGGTGTACCTGGGGTGTGTGTGTCAGCACGGGTGACAGGTGTACCGGGGTGTGTGTGTGTGTGTCAGCACGGGTGACAGGTGTACCTGGGTGTGTGTGTGTCAGCACGGGTGACAGGTGTACCGGGTGTGTGTGTGTGTGTCAGCACGGGTGACAGGTGTACCGGGGTGTGTGTGTGTGTCAGCACGGGTGACAGGTGTACCGGGGTGTGTGTGTGTCAGCACGGGTGACAGGTGTACCGGGGTGTGTGTGTGTCAGCACGGGTGACAGGTGTACCGGGGTGTGTGTGTGTCAGCACGGGTGACAGGTGTAGGGGTGTGTGTGTGTCAGCACGGGAGACAGGTGTACCGGGGTGTGTGTGTGTCAGCACGGGTGACAGGTGTACCGGTGTGTGTGTGTGTCAGCACGGGTGACAGGTGTACCAGGGTGTGTGTGTGTCAGCACGGGTGACAGGTGTACCGGGGTGTGTGTGTCAGCACGGGTGACAGGTGTACCGGTGTGTGTGTGTGTCAGCACGGGTGACAGGTGTACCAGGGTGTGTGTGTGTCAGCACGGGTGACAGGTGTACCGGGGTGTGTGTGTGTCAGCACGGGAGACAGGTGTACCGGGGTGTGTGTGTGTCAGCACGGGTGACAGGTGTACCGGGGTGTGTGTGTGTCAGCACGGGTGACAGGTGTACCAGGGTGTGTGTGTGTCAGCACGGGTGACAGGTGTACCGGGGTGAGTGTGTCAGCACGGGTGACAGGTGTACCGGGGTGTGTGTGTGTGTCAGCACGAGTGACAGGTGTACCGGGGTGGTGTGTGTGTCAGCACGAGTGACAGGTGTACCGGGGTGTGTGTGTGTCAGGCCGGGTGACAGGTGAACCGGGGTGTGTGTGTGTGTCAGCACGGGTGACAGGTGTACCGGGGTGTGTGTGTGTCAGCACGGGAGACAGGTGTACCGGGGTGTGTGTGTGTCAGCACGGGTGACAGGTGTACCGGTGTGTGTGTGTGTGTCAGCACGGGTGACAGGTGTACCAGGTGTGTGTGTGTGTCAGCACGGGTGACAGGTGTACGGGGTGTGTGTGTGTCAGCACGGGTGACAGGTGTACCGGGTGTGTGTGTGTGTCAGCACGGGTGACAGGTGTACCAGGGTGTGTGTGTGTCAGCACGGGTGACAGGTGTACCGGGGTGTGTGTGTGTCAGCACGGGAGACAGGTGTACCGGGGTGTGTGTGTGTCAGCACGGGTGACAGGTGTACCGGGGTGTGTGTGTGTGTCAGCACGGGTGACAGGTGTACCAGGGTGTGTGTGTGTCAGCACGGGTGACAGGTGTACCGGGGTGAGTGTGTCAGCACGGGTGACAGGTGTACCGGGGTGGTGTGTGTGTGTCAGCACGAGTGACAGGTGTACCGGGGTGTGTGTGTGTCAGCACGAGTGACAGGTGTACCGGGGTGTGTGTGTGTCAGGCCGGGTGACAGGTGAACCGGGGTGTGTGTGTGTCAGGCCGGGTGACAGGTGTACCGCGGTGGGTGTGTCAGGCCGGGTGACAGGTGTACCGGG